>NC_091357.1:18581122-18593622 GCF_038502225.1 Cherax quadricarinatus
AGGCTGAACAGGAAGGAAGGAATTATGAATTATGCTAAGGTCACATCAATCTGCCAAGGAGGACCAAGGAGTGAAAGGGAAGATCAACTGGTTGCAGATGGAGAGGGTGATAGGTCGAAATGCTGAAGCACAACAAGGCTATCAAGAGCCACTGGAAAAATCAAGGGAGAAACTGACCACATACAGGCAGGATCCAGAGTCACAGAGGGTGAGGCAATGCGAGGAAGAAAGGGCAAAATCAGTGTTTATCCATGGGCTTCAGGAGAGAGAGGAAAGGACACACACTGAAAGGAAGCAGGAAGAAAGGAAGGAGATTGAGAAAATCATCACAGAAATAGGTGAAGAGAGGGACGAGATTGTAAATTTTCAGAGAATAGGGGGGTACTCGAAGGAGAGAAACCGACCAATCAAGCTGATTCTCAGGACGGAAACAGTGCGGAACAGGATCCTCCAAGAGAAACCACGATTGAAATACTCGGAAGAGTACAAGAGGGTGTTCCTAGACAGAGACAGAACAAAATCAGAACGACAGCAGCTGAGGGAGAGGACAAAAAAGCGAAAGGAGCTAGGAAAAGAGACAAGGAGGGAACCAGCAGAGGTCAGTCAGAGCAGGACAGAACAGCAAGAGCAAGCACACACACAACTACTCTCAGAACCATACAACCTATCACACCATCCCAACACACCCTACAATCCATACCCACAGCCTCCACCCAACACCAAGCTATAGAATCCCACAGTACGCCACCAGGTCTCCCACCCTCACAGGCCCCCCAAACCACAGTGTTGGAAAGGAAACTGAAGGTATGGTACACAAACGCTGATGGAATAACAAATAAGTGGGAGGAGTGGCAAGAAAGAGTCAAAGAAGCATCACCGGACATCATAGCTCTCACAGAAACCAAGCTTACAGGTATGATAACAGATGCCATCTTTCCAACGGGATACCAAATCCTGAGGAAAGACAGAGGGAACAGGGGGGGTGGAGGAGTGGCGTTGCTGATCAAAAATCGCTGGAATTTTGATGAGCTGGAGAGAGGAGATAGCGGAGAAGAAAGTGATTACATAGTGGGAACACTTCACTCTGGAGGTCCCAAGGTGGTAATAGCAGTGATGTATAACCCACCACAGAACAGCAGGAGGCCAAGGCAAGAGTACGACGAGAGCAATAGAGCGATGGTTGACACACTGGCTAGAGTGGCCAGAAGAGCTCATGCATGCAGGGCAAAGCTCCTGATCATGGGTGACTTTAACCACAAGGAGATAGATTGGGAGAACTTGGACCCACATGGGGGCCAAGATACTTGGAGGGCTAAGATGATGGAGGTGGTACTGGAGAACTTCATGTACCAACACGTAAGGGACACTACAAGAGAGAGAGGAGAGGATGAACCAGCAAGGCTGGACTTAGTATTCACCTTCAGTAGTGCAGATATCGAGGACATCACATATGAAAGACCCCTTGGGGCCAGTGACCATGTGGTTGTAAGCTTCGAATACACAGTAGAGCTACAAGTGGAGGGAGAAGCAGGAAGGCCAGGACGAATGAAGCCAAACTACAAGAAAGGGGACTACACAGGAATGAGGAACTACCTGAACGGGGTTCAGTGGGACAGAGAACTGGCAGGGAAGCCAGTTAATGAGATGATGGAATATGTAGCAATAAAATGCAAGGAGGCTGAGGAGAGGTTTGTACCCAAGGGTAACAGGAGTAATGAAAAAGCCAGGATGAGCCCATGGTTTACCCAAAGGTGCAGGGAGGCAAAAACCAAGTGTGCTAGGGAATGGAAGAAATATAGAAGGCAAAGGACCCAGGAGAATAAGGAGAACAGTCGTAGAGCCAGAAATGAATATGCACAGATAAGAAGGGAGGCCCAAAGACAATATGAAAATGACATAGCAGCGAAAGCCAAATCTGACCCGAAACTGTTGTACAGCCACATCAGGAGGAAAACAACAGTCAAGGACCAGGTAATCAGGCTAAGGAAGGAAGGAGGAGAGACAACAGGAAATGACCGGGAAGTATGTGAAGAACTCAACAAGAGATTCAAAGAAGTGTTCACAGAGGAGACAGAAGGGACTCCAGAAAGACGGAGAGGTGGGGCACACCACCAAGTGCTGGACACAGTGCAAACAACCGAGGAAGAAGTGAAGAGGCTTCTGAGTGAGCTAGATACCTCAAAGGCAATGGGGCCAGATAACATCTCCCCCCATGGGTATTGAGAGAGGGAGCAGAGGCGCTATGTGTACCCCTAACAACAATATTCAATACATCTATCGAAACAGGGAGATTGCCTGAGGCATGGAAGACAGCAAATGTAGTCCCAATCTTTAAAAAAGGAGACAGACATGAAGCATTAAACTACAGACCAGTGTCACTGACATGTATAGTATGCAAAATCATGGAGAAGATTATCAGGAGAAGAGTGGTGGAACACCTAGAAAGGAATGATCTCATCAACAGCAGCCAGCATGGTTTCAGGGACGGGAAATCCTGTGTCACAAACCTACTGGAGTTCTATGACATGGTGACAGCAGTAAGACAAGAGAGAGAGGGGTGGGTGGATTGCATTTTCTTGGACTGCAAGAAGGCGTTTGACACAGTTCCACACAAGAGATTGGTGCAAAAACTGGAGGACCAAGCAGGGATAACAGGGAAGGCACTACAATGGATCAGGGAATACTTGTCAGGAAGACAGCAGCGAGTCATGGTACGTGGCGAGGTGTCAGAGTGGGCACCTGTGACCAGCGGGCTCCCGCAGGGGTCAGTCCTAGGACCAGTGCTGTTTCTGGTATTTGTGAACGACATGACGGAAGGAATAGACTCTGAGGTGTCCCTGTTTGCAGATGACGTGAAGTTGATGAGAAGAATACACTCGATCGAAGACCAGGCAGAACTACAAAGGGATCTGGACAGGCTGCAGAACTGGTCCAGCAATTGGCTCCTGGAGTTCAATCCCACCAAGTGCAAAGTCATGAAGATTGGGGAAGGGCAAAGAAGGCCGCAGACGGAGTACAGTCTAGGGGGTCAGAGACTACAAACCTCACTCAAGGAAAAAGATCTTGGGGTGAGTATAACACCAGGCACATCTCCTGAAGCGCACATCAACCAAATAACTGCTGCAGCATATGGGCGCCTAGCAAACCTCAGAACAGCATTCCGACATCTTAATAAGGAATCGTTCAGGACCCTGTACACCGTATACGTTAGGCCCATATTGGAGTATGCGGCACCAGTTTGGAACCCACACCTAGCCAAGCACGTAAAGAAACTAGAGAAAGTGCAAAGGTTTGCAACAAGACTAGTCCCAGAGCTAAGAGGTATGTCCTACGAGGAGAGGTTAAGGGAAATCAACCTGACGACACTGGAGGACAGGAGAGATAGGGGGGACATGATAACAACATACAAAATACTGAGAGGAATTGACAAGGTGGACAAAGACAGGATGTTCCAGAGATTGGACACAGTAACAAGGGGACACAGTTGGAAGCTAAAGACACAGATGAATCACAGGGATGTTAGGAAGTATTTCTTCAGCCACAGAATAGTCAGTAAGTGGAATAGTTTGGGAAGCGATGTAGTGGAGGCAGGATCCATACATAGCTTTAAGCAGAGGTATGATAAAGCTCACGGCTCAGGGAGAGTGACCTAGTAGCGATCAGTGAAGAGGCGGGGCCAGGAGCTCGGACTCGACCCCCGCAACCTCAACTAGGTGAGTACAACTAGGTGAGTACACACACACACACACACACACACACACATACGCACACACACACACACTCACATTCACGCACGCACACACATACACACACACATACACACACACACATACACACACACACACATACACACACACACACACACACACACACACACACACACACACACACACACATACACATACATGGAATAGCCTAGCAAGTGAAGTAGTGGAGACAGGAACCATACATAGTTTTAAGAAGAGGTATGATACAGCTCAGGAAGCAGAGAGAGAGAGGACCTAGTAGCGATCAGTGAAGAGGCGGGGCCAGGAGCTGAGTCTCGACCCCTGCAACCACAATTAGGTGAGTACAATTAGGTGAGTACACACACACACACACACACACACACACACACATATACAGGATTTCACACCTTCCTGTGAAGTGACCCTCTAACCCTTCCTTTTCTTCCCCATCTCTCTCCCTCTCCTCCTCTCTCTTCCTCTCTCTCTCTCTCTCTCTCTCTCTCTCTCTCTCTCTCTCTCTCTCTCTCTCTCTCTCTCTCTCTCTCTCTCTCTCTCTCTCTCTCTCTATCTATCTCTATCTCTCTCTCTCTCTCTCTTCCCTTGTCACTCCCCCCTCTCTCTCTTACCTTTTCCCTCTCTCTCACTTTCTCTCTCCTTCTTTTCCCTTCTTTCCCCCTCTCTCCTTCTACCCTCCCCTTCTCTCTCTTTCTCCCTCTCTCTCACTCTCTCCTCCCTTTTCCTTTCTCTCTTTCTCTCTCTCTCACAAAAAAAATGGTTGGGACTCGTAGGAATCAGGGATCAGATGACAATGGTACTGGTAGGGAGGAATGGATGGAGGAGCAGTGGAAAAGGATACAGCAAGAATGGGAGATAAAATTAGGAGAGCTTTCTGAAAAAATGGAGAAAGAGCTCTCTGTGAAACGGGAGAAGAGATTGGAGAAGGAGACGAAGAATTGGGAGGCACACGTCGAAACTGCAGTAGCCAGGGTAAAGGTTCTAGAATTTGAGGTAAACAGGCTGAAGCAAGTCTCAGGGGCAGTGACCAGAGAAGACACACCATACGAAGCTGATAGGCTGAACAGGAAGGAAGGAGATATGAATTATGCATTATGAATTATGAATTATGAATTATGCCTGCAAAGAAGGGCCAGGGAGTGGAAGGGAAGAGTAGCTGGGTGCAGATGGAGAGGGAGATAAGTCGAATGCTGAGGCACAACCATGCTACCAAGAGCCACTGGAAAAATCAAGGGAGAAAATGACCACATACAGACAGGAACCAGAGTCACAGAGGGAGAGGCAATGGGAGAAGGAAAGGGCAAAATCAGTGTTTATCCATGGGCTTCGGGAGAGAGAGGAAAGGACACACACTGAAAAACGGCAGAAAGAAAGGAGATTGAGAAAATCATCACAGAAATAGGGGTAGAAGACATGGACGAGATTGTAAATTTTCAGAGAATAGAGGGGTACTTGAAGGGGAAAAACCGACCGATCAAGCTGATTCTCAGGACAGAAACAGTGCGGAACAGGATCCTCCAAGAGAAACCACGGTTGAAAAGCTCGGAAGAGTACAAGAAGGTGTTCCTAGACAGAGACAGAACACAAACAGAGACAGCAGCTGAGGGAGAGGACAAAAAAGCGAAAGGAGCTAGGAAAGGAGACAAGGATGGAACCAGCAGAGGTCAGTCAGAGCAGAACAGAACAGCAAGGGCAAGCACACACACAACTATCCTCAGAACCCCACAACCTATCACACCATCCCAACACACAATACAATCCATACCCACAGCTTCCACCCAACCCCCAACCATAGAATTCCACAGTATGCTATCAGGTCTCCCACGCCCACAGGCCCCCCAAACCACAGACTTGGAAAGGAAACTGAAGGTATGGTACACAAACGCTGATGGAATAACAAACAAGTGGGAGGAGTGGCAAGAAAGAGTCAAAGAGGCATCACCAGACATCATAGCGCTCACAGAAACCAAGCTTACAGGTATGATAGCAGATGCCATCTTTCCAACGGGATACCAGATCCTGAGGAAAGACAGAGGGAACAGGGGGGGTGGAGGAGTGGCGTTGCTGATCAAAAATCGCTGGAATTTAGATGAGCTGGAGAGAGGAGATAGCGGAGAAGAAAGTGATTACATAGTGGGAACACTTCACTCTGGAGGTCCCAAGGTGGTAATAGCAGTGATGTATAACCCACCACAGAACAGCAGGAGGCCAAGGCAAGAGTACGACGAGAGCAATAGAGCGATGGTTGACACACTGGCTAGAGTGGCCAGAAGAGCTCATGCATGCAGGGCAAAGCTCCTGATCATGGGTGACTTTAACCACAAGGAGATCGATTGGGAGAACTTGGACCCACATGGGGGCCAAGATACATGGAGGGCTAAGATGATGGAGGTGGTACTGGAGAACTTCATGTACCAACACGTAAGGGACACTACAAGAGAGAGAGGAGAGGATGAACCAGCAAGGCTGGACTTAGTATTCACCTTGAGTAGTGCAGATATCGAGGACATCACATATGAAAGACCCCTTGGGGCCAGTGACCATGTGGTTTTAAGCTTCGAATACACAGTAGAGCTACAAGTGGAGGGAGAAGCAGGAAGGCCAGGACGAATGAAGCCAAACTACAAGAAAGGGGACTACACAGGAATGAGGAACTACCTGAACGGGGTTCAGTGGGACAGAGAACTGGCAGGGAAGCCAGTTAATGAGATGATGGAATATGTAGCAACAAAATGCAAGGAGGCTGAGGAGAGGTTTGTACCCAAGGGAAACAGGAGTAATGAAAAAGCCAGGATGAGCCCATGGTTTACCCAAAGGTGCAGGGAGGCAAAAACCAAGTGTGCTAGGGAATGGAAGAAATATAGAAGGCAAAGGACCCAGGAGAATAAGGAGAACAGTCGTAGAGCCAGAAACGAATATGCACAGATAAGAAGGGAGGCCCAAAGACAATATGAAAATGACATAGCAGCGAAAGCCAAATCTGACCCGAAACTGTTGTACAGCCACATCAGGAGGAAAACAACAGTCAAGGACCAGGTAATCAGGCTAAGGAAGGAAGGAGGAGAGACAACAGGAAATGACCGTGAAGTATGTGAAGAACTCAACAAGAGATTCAAAGAAGTGTTCACAGAGGAGACAGAAGGGACTCCAGAAAGACGGAGAGGTGGGGCACACCACCAAGTGCTGGACACAGTGCACACAACCGAGGAAGAAGTGAAGAGGCTTCTGAGTGAGCTAGATACCTCAAAGGCAATGGGGCCAGATAACATCTCCCCATGGGTATTGAGAGAGGGAGCAGAGGCGCTATGTGTACCCCTAACAACAATATTCAATACATCTATCGAAACAGGGAGATTGCCTGAGGCATGGAAGACAGCAAATGTAGTCCCAATCTTTAAAAAAGGAGACAGACATGAAGCATTAAACTACAGACCAGTGTCACTGACATGTATAGTATGCAAAATCATGGAGAAGATTATCAGGAGAAGAGTGGTGGAACACCTAGAAAGGAATGATCTCATCAACAGCAGCCAGCATGGTTTCAGGGACGGGAAATCCTGTGTCACAAACCTACTGGAGTTCTATGACATGGTGACAGCAGTAAGACAAGAGAGAGAGGGGTGGGTGGATTGCATTTTCTTGGACTGCAAGAAGGCGTTTGACACAGTTCCACACAAGAGATTGGTGCAAAAACTGGAGGACCAAGCAGGGATAACAGGGAAGGCACTACAATGGATCAGGGAATACTTGTCAGGAAGACAGCAGCGAGTCATGGTACGTGGCGAGGTGTCAGAGTGGGCACCTGTGACCAGCGGGGTCCCGCAGGGGTCAGTCCTAGGACCAGTGCTGTTTCTGGTATTTGTGAACGACATGACGGAAGGAATAGACTCTGAGGTGTCCCTGTTTGCAGATGACGTGAAGTTGATGAGAAGAATACACTCGATCGAAGACCAGGCAGAACTACAAAGGGATCTGGACAGGCTGCAGACCTGGTCCAGCAATTGGCTCCTGGAGTTCAATCCCACCAAGTGCAAAGTCATGAAGATTGTGAAGGGCAAAGAAGGCCGCAGACGGAGTACAGTCTAGGGGGTCAGAGACTACAAACCTCACTCAAGGAAAAAGATCTTGGGGTGAGTATAACACCAGGCACATCTCCTGAAGCGCACATCAACCAAATAACTGCTGCAGCATATGGGCGCCTAGCAAACCTCAGAACAGCATTCCGACATCTTAATAAGGAATCGTTCAGGACCCTGTACACCGTATACGTTAGGCCCATATTGGAGTATGCGGCACCAGTTTGGAACCCATACCTAGCCAAGCACGTAAAGAAACTAGAGAAAGTGCAAAGGTTTGCAACAAGACTAGTCCCAGAGCTAAGAGGTATGTCCTACGAGGAGAGGTTAAGGGAAATCAACCTGACGACACTGGAGGATAGGAGAGATAGGGGGGACATGATAACGACATACAAAATACTGAGAGGAATTGACAAGGTGGACAAAGACAGGATGTTCCAGAGATTGGACACAGTAACAAGGGGACACAGTTGGAAGCTGAAGACACAGATGAATCACAGGGATGTTAGGAAGTATTTCTTCAGCCACAGAGTAGTCAGTAAGTGGAATAGTTTGGGAAGCGATGTAGTGGAGGCAGGATCCATACATAGCTTTAAGCAGAGGTACGATAAAGCTCATGGTTCAGGGAGAGTGACCTAGTGGCGACCAGTGAAGAGGCGGGGCCAGGAGCTTGGACTCGACCCCTGCAACCTCAACTAGGTGAGTACAACTAGGTGAGTACACACACACACACACACACATACACACACACACATACACACACACACACACACACACACACACACACACACACACACACACACACACACACACACACACACACACACACACACACACACACACACACACGTGTTGCACAGCTCATGGATCTAAGATACATGTCTGTGTCATAGATATGTGTCTTTGTCCTCACACAAACATATATACACCAAAAGGTATGTATCTCTCAGTGTATATATACCAGAAAGTATATATCTCTCAGTGTATATATACCAGAAAGTATATATCTCTCAGTGTAAATATACCAGAAAGTATGTATCTCTCAGTGTAAATATACCAGAAAGTATGTATCTCTCAGTGTAAATATACCAGAAAGTATATATCTCTCTGTGTAAATATACCAGAAAGTATATATCTCTCTGTGTATATATACGAGAAAGTATGTATCTCTCAGTGTAAATATACCAGAAAGTATGTATCTCTCAGTGTAAATATACCAGAAAGTATATATCTCTCAGTGTAAATATACCAGAAAGTATATATCTCTCTGTGTATATATACGAGAAAGTATGTATCTCTCAGTGTAAATATACCAGAAAGTATATATCTCTCAGTGTAAATATACCAGAAAGTATATATCTCTCAGTGTAAATATACCAGAAAGTATATATCTCTCTGTGTATATATACGAGAAAGTATGTATCTCTCAGTGTAAATATACCAGAAAGTATATATCTCTCTGTGTATATATACGAGAAAGTATGTATCTCTCAGTGTAAATATACCAGAAAGTATATATCTCTAAGTGTATATATAGGAGAAAGTATATATCTCTCAGTGAATGCACGCTAAAAGTCCACTTTAATCCCTGTTGCAGTATTCTTGACAGCTTTAATGACCCTCGTGCAGTAGATAGGCTTTAAACCCACTTAACTAATCATTCACAATGGCTCCATGGATTATTTTCATATAATTTAAGAATTACTGGACGAGAAGATAATTTATTTAAGAAGATTATCTGTAATAGGCTCAGTGTTGAAAAAATATATTCTGACACTATATACATCAGTAATGTATATTGGTTCTTAACTAGAGCGTAGTGTATATACATCAGTAATATACATTGGTTCTTAACTGGGGTGCAGTGCATATACATCAGTAATGTACATTGCTTCTTAACTAGAGCGTAGTGTATATACATCAGTAATATACATTGGTTCTTAACTAGAGCGTAGTGTATATACATCAGTAATATACATTGGTTCTTAAGTGGGGTGCAGTGTATATACATCAGTAATATACATTGATTCTTAAGTGGGATGTAGTGTATATACATCAGTAATGTACATTGGTTCTTAACTAGAGCGTAGTGTATATACATCAGTAATATACATTGGTTCTTAACTGGGGTGCAGTGTATATACATCAGTAATATACATTGGTTCTTAAGTGGGGTGCAGTGTATATACATCAGTAATATACATTGATTCTTAACTGGGGTGCAGTGTATATACATCAGTAATATACATTGATTCTTAACTGGGGTGCAGTGTATATACATCAGTAATATACATTGATTCTTAACTGGGGTGCAGTGTATATACATCAGTAATATACATTGATTCTTAACTGGGGTGCAGTGTATATACATCAGTAATATACATTGGTTCTTAACTGGGGTGCAGTGTATATACATCAGTAATATACATTGATTCTTAACTGGGATGTAGTGTATATACATCAGTAATGTACAATGGTTCTTAACTGGGGTGTATTTTATATACATCAGTAATGTACATTGGTTCTTAACTGAGGTGTAGTGTATATACATGAGTAATATACATTGGTTCTTAACTGGGGTGTAGTGTATATACATCAGTAATATACATTGGTTCTTAACTGGGATGTAGTGTATATACATCAATAATGTACATTGGTTTATAATTGGGGTGTAGTGTATACACATCAGTAATGTACATTGGTTCAAACTAGGGTGTAGTGTATATATACCAATAATGTACATTGGCCAGTAATTCGGTGTGTGCTTAGCAGAAATCGAAATTCAAATCACGTTTATATATATATATATATATATATATATATATATATATATATATATATATATATATATATATATATATATATATATATATATAAATATATATATATATATATATATATATATATATATATATATATATTTATATATATATATATATATATATATATATATATATATATATATATATATATATATATATATATTTATATATATATATATATATATATATATATATATATATATATATATTGTAAATGTTTTTTTTTTGGGTTTAATGTGTTCAGCTGATGTTAGAACTGAACACCGCGTAAGTGTTCACCATAGAACACAGTATTGAACACACGTTGGTGAATACTGGTGAACGTAGGTGAACACGTTGGTGAACAATGAAGAAAGGGCGTCCTCCAAGGCGTCCTCCAGGGACAAGGGTGTCCTCTAGGACCCCTGACGTCCACTCATGCTGTCTGCATGAAGGTTTGGTCAACACGGGAACACTCTCCTACACACACACTTAAACATCTCTTACCCCTGCCACCCTCTCCTGCCACCCTCCCCTGCCACCCTCCCCTGCCACCCTCCCCTGCCACCCTCCCCTGCCACCCTCCCCTGCCACCCTCCCCTGTACACTCTCCCCTGCCACCCTCCCCTGTACACTCTCCCTTGCCACCCTCCCCTGCCACCCTCCCCTGCCACCCTCCCCTGCCACCCTCCCCTGCCACCCTCCCCTGCCACCCTCCCCTGCCACCCTCCCCTGTACACTCTCCCCTGCCACCCTCCCCTGTACACTCTCCCATGCCACCCTCCCCTGTACACTCTCCCCTGCCACCCTCCCCTGTACACTCTCCCCTGCCACCCTCCCCTGTACACTCTCCCCTGCCACACTCCCCTGTACACTCTCCACTGCCACCCTCCCCTGTACACTCTCCCTTGCCACCCTCCCCTGTACACTCTCCCTTGCCACCCTCCCCTGTACACTCTCCCCTGCCACCCTCCCCTGTACACTCTCCCCTGCCACCCTCCCCTGTACACTCTCCCCTGCCACCCTCCACTATACACTCTCCCCTGCCACCCTCCCCTGTACACTCTCCCATGCCACCCTCCCCTGTACACTCTCCCGTGCCACCCTCCCCTGTACACTCTCCCCTGCCACACTCCCCTGTACACTCTCCTCTGCCACCCTCCCTTGTACATTCTCCCCTGCCACCCTCCCCTGTACACTCTCCCCTGCCACCCTCCCCTTTACACTCTCCCCTGCCACCCTCCCCTGTACACTCTCCCCTGCCACCGTCCCCTGTACACTCTTCCCTACCACCCTCCCTGTACATTCTCCCCTGCCACCCTCCACTGTACACTCTCCCCTGCCACCCTCCCCTGTACACTCTCCCCTGCCACCCTCCCCTGTACACTCTCCCCTGTCACCCTCCCCTTTACACTCTCCCCTGCCACCCTCCCCTGTACACTCTTCCCTGCCACCCCCCTGTACATTTTCCCCTGCCACCCTCCCCTGGACACTCTCCCCTGCCACCCTCCCCTGGACACTCTCCCCTGCCACCCTCCCCTGTACACTCTCCTCTGCCACCCTCCCTTGTACATTCTCCCATATATATATATATATATATATATATATATATATATATATATATATATATATATATATATATATATATATATATATATATATATATATATATATATATATATATATGCGGTCATATACTCAATAACTAGACTCCCTCCTTCTCTACCTCTCTCCCTTTCCTCCACATAGTATTTTCCGCTGCCTTGACACAGTAACACAGTGTATGGTGGACATCACCACACAGTGTGTGGGGGACAGCATCTCTGAGGCTCCCTCGTCATCTCTTTCATCACCTCCCATCAGCCTCCCATCAGCCCCGG
>NC_091357.1:18596122-18613622 GCF_038502225.1 Cherax quadricarinatus
TGTTTTTCCTACACACCCTGTGCAATAAAACACAGAGTTTTGGTTGCCGTTCAGAGGGGAGTTTGGTTGATTGTATTTCTGAATTGGTTGTCGACAAGTCTTGGGTAGTCGTAGAGCTTTACAGGTGAGTCAGCGACGGTTCTCAGATTTGAGGATCTCTCTCTCTCTCTCTCTCTCTCTCTCTCACACACACACACACACACACACACACACACACACACACACACACACACACACACACACACACATCACTAACTCAAGAGAGCAAATCCCTGTCAATCCTCGACAATAACCAGCTACGTCACGACACGTTACCAACACGGCTCAAAATATTACTTGTTCCAGCACGCATCACGCATTTCTCTTGTTCAAGAAGGCAGTAAACAAAGGCAGTAAACAAAGTTATATTAACGTAGTTCTCTTAGCCTACCTCTCCTGAACTTAATGTTCCAAGTTTGTTGTGTATTTAAGTAATTTTAGTGACATAGTTGTATTATCCTACTTGTATTTAGTTTGTTGTATTCACCTGCTTATATTCACCCTCCAGGGACAGTGGGTGAGTAAGACAGTCTTCCAGGGACAGTGGGTGAGTAAGACAGTCTTCCAGGGAAGGTGGTGCGAGTAAGACAGTCTTCCAGGGACGGTGGTGCGAGTAAGACAGTCTTCCAGGGACGGTGGTGCGAGTAAGACAGTCTTCCAGGGACTGTGGATCGAGTCGGACCTTGAGAGGCACTATCAAGAAATTCGCAAAACTTGTGACAAGTCCAGTAGTATCACAGCCTCTGGAAGAAAAGTTTGAAAGACGTGTTTATTTACTTTCATGTTGTGGCCAGAGTACTGGTCCACCGTCTGGCCAGTGTGTAGAGTACTGATCCATTATTCGTCTGGCCAGTGTGTAGAGTACTGGTCCATTATTCGTCTGGCCAGTGTGTAGAGTACTGGTCTACCGTCTGGCCAGTGTGTGGAGTACTGGTCCACAGTCTGGCCAGTGTGTAGAGTACTGGTCCTTTATCCGTCTGGCCAGTGTGTAGAGTACTGGTCCACTATCTGGCCAGTGTGTAGAGTACTGGTCCACTGTCTGGCCAGTGTATAGAGTACAGGTCCATTATTCGTCTGGCCAGTGTGTAGAGTACTGGTCTACCGTCTGGCCAGTGTGTGGAGTACTGGTCCACAGTCTGGCCAGTGTGTAGAGTACTGGTCCTTTATCCGTCTGGCCAGCATGTAGAGTACTGGTTCACTGTCTGGCCAGCATGTAGAGTACTGGTCCACCATCTGGCCAGAGTGTGGTGTACTGGTCCACCGTCTGGCCAGAGTGTGGAGTACTGGTCCACCGTCTGGCCAGAGTGTGGAGTACTGGTCCACCGTCTGGCCAGAGTGTGGAGTACTGGTCCACCGTCTGGCCAGAGTGTGGAGTACTGGTCCACCGTCTGGCCAGAGTGTGGAGTACTGGTCCACCGTCTGGCCAGAGTGTGGAGTACTGGTCCACCGTCTGGCCAGAGTGTGGATTACTGGTCCACCGTCTGGCCAGAGTGTGGAGTACTGGTCCACCGTCTGGCCAGAGTGTGGAGTACTGGTCCACCGTCTGGCCAGAGTGTGGAGTACTGGTCCACCGCCTGGCCAGAGTATGGAGTACTGGTCCACCATCTGGCCAAAGTGGGGAGTACTGGTCCACTGTCTGGCCAGAGTGTGGAGTACTGGTCCACCGTCTGGCCAGAGTGTGGAGCACTGGTCCACCGTCTGGCCAGAGTGTGGAGTACTGGTCCACCGTCTGGCCAGAGTGTGGAGTACTGGTCCACCGTCTGGCCAGAGTGTGGAGTACTGGTCCACCGTCTGGCCAGAGTGTGGAGTACTGGTCCACCGTTGACTTCACCACACATGAGTGGGAGGTAGGTAGTGAAACATGGGTGGTGGCTACCGTAGACTTTACCACTCACTGGTGGGAGGTAGGTAGTGAAACATGGGTGGTGGCTGCCGTAGACTTTACCACACGCTGGTTGGAGGTAGGCAGTGAAACATGGGTGGTGGCTACACACGGAACCAGGAGCTATGACTCGACCCATGCAACCACAATTAGGTGAGCACACAAGCACGACAAAGCTCTTGGAACAGGAGGAAAGAGAGACCTAGTAGTGACCAGCAATGAGGCGTGGAAAGGAGCTGTGATTCGACCCCTGCGACCACAAATAAGAGACCACACACACACACACACACACACACACACACACACACACACACACACACACACACACACACACACACACACACACACACACACACACACACACACACAAGCAAAAAAACCAGATATCTTTTTTATTTGTTTAGCTCAACATAATTCTTTTACAGTGTCAGCATCGTTCATGGGAGTCAGAGTGTCAGCAGGGAGTCAGAAGTGTCAGCAGAACTCACAAAGCTTTATATCCGTTCTGGAAATAGGTTTACTTCCCTCCACTGGAGGTTTATCATCGCCGCTTTTATGGGTTTAACAACAGCCAGAATTTGATTTAACACCATTGCAATAGGTTTATAGTTTTCAGAATGGGTTTAACACGAACTGGATGGGTTTAATAACTCGTGGTTGGATTTAACACTACTTCGAAGGGTTTAGAAATAGCTCGAGTGTTATTCACTACCTAAATGAGTTTAACAGGGTTTAACATCACTATGAAGGATTTAACATAACCATGAAGGGTGTAACATGAAGGGTTTAACATATGAAGGGCCCATGAAGGGTTTAACATCACTAAGAAGCGTTTAACATCATTAGAAGGATTTAAGATGACTATGAAAGGGTTTAAAATTACTATCAAGGATTTAATATCACCATGAAGGTTTACCACTAGTGTGATTGGTTTAACAACCTCAGCGAGAGTGAGAAAAACTGGGAAAAATGTTTTTTTTATTTTGGTTTAGAGTTACGAAATTTGAATTACGTGCAATGTATTTTTTAAGAGCGTTTTGCTTCGCTTCTTTCATAGTGCACAGCTGGGGGGTGAGGGCTGGATTATACGCACACGTACACGTACACGTACACGTACACGTGAAATTGGAAGTTGAAGTCTCAGATAAGTCACAGGGATGTTAGGAAGTATTTCTTCAGTCATAGAGTTGTCAGGAAGTGGAATAGTCTGGAGAGTGATATAGTGGAGGCAGGAACCATACATAGTTTTAAGACGAGGTATGACAAAGTTCAGGAAGCAGAGAGACCCAGAGAGAGGACCTAGTAGCTGTCAGTGAAGAGGCGGGGCCAGGAGCTGAGTCTCAACCACTGCAACCACAAATAGGTGAGTACACATACACACATACCCACACACACATACACACACACACACACACACACACACACACACACACACACACACACACACACACACACACACACACACACACACACACACACACACAAACACACACACACACACACACACACACACACACACACACACACACACACACACACACACACACACACACACACACACACACACACACACACACACACACACACACACACACACACACACACACACACACACACACACACACACACACACACACATATATATATATATATATATATATATATATATATATATATTCAAAAGCTTCAAAATATTTTGAGAAAAAAATATTTCGTCTATGCAAAAACTTATCAGATTCTGAAATCACACGCAATTCGACGTGTTTTGGGCCCCCGCCGCACAAATTGTCAGCTGAACATTTTTCTATATCCAGGAAATGTTAGAGAGCCATGAAGAGTGTTGGAGAGAGATGGAGAGTGATCGAGAGTGTTGTAGGGTGTGAGGGAGTGAAAAAGAGTGAAGGAGGGTGATGGAGAGTATTGAAGAACCGTGGGGCATACGGGTAAGTGTTGGAGAGTGATGGAGAGTGTGTTGAAGGAGGTGTTGGTGAGTAACGCTGGAGTTTTAGGAAGTGGTGGTGAGAGATGCTGGAGAATCAGGAAGTATTGGTGAGAGACTCAATAGTATCAGGAAAGGATTGTGAGAGACTTCAGAGTATCAGGAAGTGGTGGTGAGAGACTCCAGAGTATCAGGAAGTGGTGGTGAGAGACTCCAGAGTATCAGGAAGTGGTGGTGAGAGACTCCAGAGTATCAGGAAGTGGTGGTGAGAGACTCCAGGGTATCAGGAAATGGTGGTGAGAGACTCCAGAGTATCAGGAAGTGGTGGTGAGAGACTCCAGAGTATCAGGAAGTGGTGGTGAGAGACTCCAGAGTATCAGGAAGTGGTGGTGAGAGGCTCCAGAGTATCAGGAAGTGGTGGTGAGAGACTCCAGAGTATCAGGAAGTGGTGGTGAGAGACTCCAGAGTATCAGGAAATGGTGGTGAGAGACTCCAGAGTATCAGGAAGTGGTGGTGAGAGACTCCAGAGTATCAGGAAGTGGTGGTGAGAGACTGCAGGGCATCAGAAAGTTGTGGTGAGAGACTCCAGAGTATCAGGAAGTGTTGGTGAGAGACTCTAGAGTATCAGGAAATGATTGTGAGAGACTCCAGAGTATCAGGAAGTGGTGGTGAGAGACTCCAGAGTATCAGGAAGTCGTGGTGAGAGACTCCAGGGTATCAGGAAGTGGTGGTGAGAGACTCCAGAGTATCAGGAAGTGGTGGTGAGAGACTCCAGGGTATCAGGAAGTGGTGGTGAGAGACTCCAGCGTATCAGGAAGTGGTGGTGAGAGACTCCAGAGTATCAGGAAGTGGTGGTGAGAGACTCCAGAGTATCAGGAAGTGGTGGTGAGAGACTCCAGAGTATCAGGAAGTGGTGGTGAGAGGCTCCAGGGTATCAGGAAGTGGTGGTGAGAGACTCCAGAGTATCAGGAAGTGGTGGTGAGAGACTCCAGAGTATCAGGAAGTGGTGGTGAGAGGCTCCAGGGTATCAGGAAATGGTGGTGAGAGACTCCAGAGTATCAGGAAGTGGTGGTGAGAGACTCCAGAGTATCAGGAAGTGGTGGTGAGAGACTCCAGAGTATCAGGAAGTGGTGGTGAGAGACTCCAGAGTATCAGAAAGTGGTGGTGAGAGACTCCAGAGTATCAGGAGAGACTGGAATCACAGGAGACACTGGAGTAACAGGAGGTGAGTAGATTAACAGGAGAGACCGTAGTGACCGATATAACAGATACTGTTAATTGCTGTTGAGTCTCTGTCAACGACGTTCTTGTTTACAAGGCTTAACTAAAGCCTGAACACACTTTCTCACTCTCAGTCCCTAGAGTGCTTAGAGACTGACTTTTACGTTACTATTCTATCAAAAACTAGCTTCATCTAGCATTACTATCATACCCATTAAATTTTAAATATAAGTTAACTTCAAAATAAATAAAAAAAATGTGAAACAGATTTCGCTATCTTCAAGTGAGAAACATGTCTCTGGGCCACCTGTTCTTCCAGACAAAGCTGAGAGATAGTTACCGTCTTCCACATCTTTATCTGGAGATCTGTTTGTGATATGTGCAATTAAGCGAGTTAGGGGGCACGCAATGTCGTGGGGAAAATCCCTAAGGGTAAATAAGCCAAGTTTGTGGGAGAATGGTGGTCATTCTTACAAGTAATAAGTGAACCCTTGGAGCTGGAGTCGTGATATTAATAAGTGAACCCTGAGAGCTGGAGTCGTCATATTAATAATTGAACCCTTAGAGCTGGAGTCATCATATTAATAAGTAAACCCTGGGAGCTGGAGTCGTCATATTAATAAGTGAACCCTGGGAGCTGGAGTCATCATATTAATAAGTAAACCCTGGTAGCTGGAGTTATCATATTAATAAGTGAACCCTGGGAGTTGGAGTCATCATATTAATAAGTGAACCCTGGGAGCTGGAGTCGTGATATTAATAAGCGAACCCTGGGAGCTGGAGTCATCATATTAATAAGTGAACCCTGGGAGCTGGAGTCATCATATTAATAAGTGAACCCTGGGAGCTGGAGTCATCATATTAATAAGTGAACACTGGGAGGTGGAGTCGTCATATTAATAAGTGAACCCTGGGAGCTGGAGTCATCATATTAATAAGTGAACCCTGGGAGCTGGAGTCATCATATTAATAAGTGAACCCTGGGAGCTGGAGTCGTGATATTAATAAGCGAACCCTGGGAGCTGGAGTCATCATATTAATAAGTGAACCCTGGGAGCTGGAGTCATCATATTAATAAGTGAACCCTGGGAGCTGGAGTCATCATATTAATAAGTGAACCCTGGGAGCTGGAGTCATCATATTAATAAGTGAACACTGGGAGGTGGAGTCGTCATATTAATAAGTGAACCCTGGGAGCTGGAGTCATCATATTAATAAGTGAACCCTGGGAGCTGGAGTCATCATATTAATAAGTGAACCCTGGGAGCTGGAGTCATCATATTAATAAGTGAACACTGGGAGGTGGAGTCGTCATATTAATAAGTGAACCCTGGGAGCTGGAGTCGTGATATTAATAAATGAACCCTGGGAGCTGGAGTCATCATATTAATAAGTGAACCCTGGGAGCTGGAGTCATCATATTAATAAGCGAACCCTGGGAGCTGGAGTCATCATATTAATAAGTGAACCCTGGGAGCTGGAGTCGTCATATTAATAAGTGAACCCTGGGAGCTGGAGTTATCATATTAATAAGTGAACCCTGGGAGCTGGAGTCGTCATATTAATAAGTGAACCCTGGGAGCTGGAGTCGTCATATTAATAAGTGAACCCTGGGAGCTGGAGTCGTGATATTAATAAGTGAACCCTGGGAGCTGGAGTCATCATATTAATAAGTGAACCCTGGGAGCTGGAGTCGTCATATTAATAAGTGAACCCTGGGAGCTGGAGTCGTCATATTAATAAGTGAACCCTGGGAGCTGGAGTCGTCATATTAATAAGTGAACCCTGGGAGCTGGACTCTTCGTGTATACTTCATTGCCTACCCTTATTAAATAGATATATTTACATATCTGCGTTATTAGCTGTGTTAGTAGCAGAGTAGTGGAAATGTCAGTACTTCTTATTATAGTGGTTGTTAACAATATTTGTAGTACAAGGGTTGATAGTTATAGTAATAACAAAAATGAGCCTGGTATTAGTAGTAGTAAGAGTACAAATAATAATAGTAAAATGCATAGTAAAATCAATAGTAGTAGTAGTAGTATGCAGTAGTAAAGGCAATAGCAGTGAAAGTATTTGTCTTAATATCAGTTAATTGCAATGGCAAAGAAGCTACGAACAAATAGTGTGGTGAAGTCTACGGTAGCTACCACCCAGGTTTCACTACCTCCCTCCCAGTCATGTGTGGTGAAGTCTATGGTAGCTACCACCCAGGTTTCACTACCTCCCTCCCAGTCATGTGTGGTGAAGTCTACGGTAGCTACCACCCAGGTTTCACTACCTCCCTCCCAGTCATGTGTGGTGAAGTCTACGGTAGCTACCACCCAGGTTTCACTACCTACCTCCCAGTCATGTGTGGTGAAGTCTACGGTAGCTACCACCCAGGTTTCACTACCTCCCTCCCAGTCATGTGTGGTGAAGTCTACGGTAGCTACCACCCAGGTTTCACTACCTCCCTCCCAGTCATGTGTGGTGAAGTCTACGGTAGCTACCACCCAGGTTTCACTACCTCCCTCCCAGTCATGTGTGGTGAAGTCTACAGTAGCTACAGTGGTAGCTGCTGTTTTCCCCTCTCCATAGAGCTTTATCAAGTCATGTTTTCCCCTCTGTGTACAGCTTTATCAAGTCATGTTTTCCCCTCTGTGTACAACTTTATCAAGTCATGTTTTCCCCTCTGTGTACAGCTTTATCAAGTCATGTTTTCCCCTCTGTGTACAGCTTTATCAAGTCATGTTTTCCCCTCTGCTTAGAGCTTTATCAAGTCATGTTTTCCCCTCTGTGTACAGCTTTATCAAGTCATGTTTTCCCCTCTGTGTACAGCTTTATCAAGTCATGTTTTCCCCTCTGTGTACAGCTTTATCAAGTCATGTTTTCCCCTCTGCTTAGAGCATTATCAAGTCATGTTTTCCACTCTGCTTAGAGCTTTAGAGGAGCAATGAAAAGCTGGACAAAGAATGTTAGAGGGAGAATGACAAAATAATGATAAAACGTGAATAATAAAGAAAGAATAATAGAATACCAATTATGCAGAATGATAGAGGAAGAATGATAAGAAAGAATGATAGTAGAGGAATGTTACAGGAAGAATGATAGTGGAAGAATGAAAGAGGAAGGATGATAACAGAAAAATGATAGATAAAGAATGATAGTGGAAGAATTATAGAGAAAGAATGATGGTGGAAGAATGATAGAGGAAGAATGATAGAGGAAAAATGGTAGTGGAAGAATGAAAGAGCAAGAATGATATAAGAAGAATGAAAAAAGGAAGAATGTTAGAGGAAATATGATAGTTGAAAGAGGAAGAATGACAGAGAAAAAACTGATATAGGAAGAATGATAGATGAAGAATGATAGAGAAAGAATGATATGTCATGCATGAGAAGACAAATATTTTCCTCCCGTCATAAGTCGAACAAATGTTTGATGGGCGAGTTACAATCAGTGTGTGAGAGGGAACAGCTGCTTCCGCTGCTACTGTCGCTGCTGCTGTCGCTGCTACTGTCGCTGCTGCTGTCGCTGCTTCCGCTGCTGCTGTCGCTGTTTCCGCTGCTGCTGTCGCTGCTGCTGCTGCTTTACTGCTGATGAGCTACTATGAGCAGCTGCACTAAATAAAGCTAATGCTGGTGGTGCTGAGAGAGAGAGAGAGTAATCATCTCTATCTCTAACAATGACACAAACACTGAACAACAAGGACACTGGGAATGTTCAAAAATTTTGGATGAAAAACAATGTCAGACTTTTAATGCAACCAGTCACACATTTTTTGACGCCCTGACATTTTACAGTATTATTCAACGTAGTTGCAAAAAAACAGTATTATTTGCTTGAAAAATACATTTGTCACTTTCTCTCTCTGTAAATTATTTTCCACAGTATTTAAAATTAATGACGAAATTCAGTGTTTTTGAGATTTTCAGTGGATATTTTATATTGTTTTAATGTTTCGAAGATGTGTGTTTGTGTGTGTGTGTGTGTGTGTGTGTGTGTGTGTGTGTGTGTGTGTGTGTGTGTGTGTGTGTGTGTGTGTGTGTGTGTGTGTGTGTGAGGTACCCAATTACAGCACTACTAACAAACCTTCAATACAAATAAACGTAACGATGGTAATTTCGTTTCCTGGTCCTCGGAGTCAAAATGACTGAAAAAACATTGTTCTGTAGCTCCATAAACCAGTGTATGTGGAGAGACAGAGAGACAGAGAAAGAGAGGGAGAAGTGTAACAAAAGATGAAGAGAAAACGGGATAAACAGACCAAGACAGTGATAGAAACAGACCAAGGCAATGGGAGAAACAGACGAAGACAATGGGAGAAACAGACCATGGCAATGGGAGAAACAGACGAAGACAATGGGAGAAACAGACCAAGGCAATGGGAGAAACAGACCAAGGTAATGGGAGAAACAGACCAAGACAATGAGAGAAACAGACCAAGACAATGGGAGAAAGAGACCAAGACAACGGGAAACCAGAGATCTACTTTCGGCATCTCATCCTTCAACCTTAAACAGAGAAGTGTCACAGACGTAGAAATCAGTCTGTAAGTGCCCTTCACAACCTTGCATTTACATCATGCTGACACTTCTCATCACTTTGCTCCACTTTCAACGTCACATTAATAACGTGCACCACTTCTAATCTTCTTTTCCATAATATAATCCCTAATCCTCATTAACATAAAAAAAATCCCACGTTCCCAGCGCTCTCTAATCCTCTGAGAGCGTCGACACAATCCCATTAAGATTTACAAATCAATGGCTTGCTGCAAGTTGAAATATTTTTTATCTGGTAAAGGACACTTACATACAGTTCAGGACATGTATTAAAGGAAACGTTTCGCCCCTAGTGACTTCGTCAGTCCAATACAAAGAAGAATGATGAAAGTTAGAAGGAGTCTGAGGTAATCAATCCCTCAGTTTGGAGTCGATGTAATCAGTCTGTCAGTTTGGAGTCGATGTAATCAGTCTGTCAGTCTTGAAATTGTCAGTACCTCTCGTGGCGAAATGTTCGAAATTTAAACTGTACACAAGTGTCCTCTTAAACAGCTTTCCTGTGTACGATCCCATTAACAACCATGATATTTTCTTTCTAAACACCGCCCCGTTTTTCCAGGGTAGAGTGACCCAAAATAACTAAACAAATCTACCATCATTCACTCAACAGCTGTCTTGCTAGAAGCGTTTAAAATCATTGTTTACATGACGTCTCTTTGTATCGCAAACAAAGGAGTTGATCTTCCTGAGTTCGCCACAACTGTACCCAAAGGGTTCAGTAATACTTTCTGAAACTCTTCCCTGAAACCTGATGAGAAGCTGTAATGTGTGTTAGCCCCTTATCCCCCTGATTACTACTGAAGCTCAGGAGAAGGGGCTTTTTTTATATCAGGAGCTGAGAGGTAGGTAGGCTCTGATACCTGTAGCTGAGAGGTAGGTAGGCTCTGATATCAGAAGCTGAAAGGTAGATAGTCTCTGATACCTGTAGCTGAGAGGTAGGTAGGCTCTGATATCAAGAGTTCAGAGGCAGCTAGGCTCTGATATCAGGAGCTCAGAGTTAGGTAGACTGATATCAGGAGCTCAGAGGTAGGTAGTCTCTGATACCTGCAGCTGAGAGATAGGTAGACTCTGATATCTGGAGCTCAGAGGTAGGCAGTCTCTGATACCTGCAGCTGAGAGGTAGGTAGTCTCTGATATCAGAAGCTCAGAGTTAGGTAAACTGATATCCGGAGCTCAGAGGTAGGTAGGCTCTGATATCAGGAGCTCAGAGGTAGGTAGGCTCTGATATCAGGAGCTCAGAGGTAGATAGGCTCTGATATCAGGAGCTCAGAGGTAGGTAGGCTCTGATATCAAGAGCTCAAAGGTAGGTAGGCTCTGATACCTGCAGCTAAGAGGTATGTAGGCTCTGATATCAGGAGGTCAGAGGTAGGTAGGCTCTGATATAAGGAGCTCAGAGGTAGGTAGGCTCTGATATCAGGAGCTCAGAGGCAGGTAGGCTCTGATATCAGGAGCTCAGAGGTAGGCAGGCTCTGATATCAGGAGCTCAGAGGTATGTAGACTCTGATATCAGGAGCTCAGAGGTAGGTAGGCTCTGATATCAGGAGCTCAGAGGTAGGTAGACTCTGATATCAGGAGCTCAAAGGTAGGTAGGCTCTGATACCTGCAGCTAAGAGGTAGGTAGGCTCTGATATCAGGAGGTCAGAGGTAGGTAGGCTCTGATATAAGGAGCTCAGAGGTAGGTAGGCTCTGATATCAGGAGCTCAGAGGTAGGTAGGCTCTGATATCAGGAGCTCAGAGGTAGGCAGGCTCTGATATCAGGAGCTCAGAGGTATGTAGACTCTGTTATCAGGAGCTCAGAGGTAGGTAGGCTCTGATATCAGGAGCTCAGAGGTAGGTAGGCTCTGATATCAGGAGCTCAGAGGTAGGTAGGCTCTGATATCAGGAGCTCAGAGGTAGTTAGGCTCTGATATCTGAAGCTGACTTCACTCACTACAACAGTGTATTCACAACACCTGATAGTTAAACCTTGCAGGCTTGAGAGTGTTAAACCAGGCACACTTTACAGTTAAACCAGGCACACTTCACAGTTAAACCCTGCACATCTAACACACTGTCCCCTCGTTAAGGAACTTCAGAGAGGCGTCTGTATTCTCTCGCTTTTAACGAAGGTTCTCGCTCGTTTAACAAGCTCGTTGCTTTCAAAGCTAGCGGCCTCGTTCAGCAAATTATTCTTAGTTACATTTAAAAAAAAAATAGGAAATAAAAAAAATAGGGGAAATTGTCCCCGTCTTGTAAGTGATTTGTTTTCGCTATTGAATTTTGTCTGTTTTCTTCTTGCGGAATTGTTCCCTTTATTGACTTGTGGATTTTATCGTTATTTTGCGACTTGTTCCAGCTATCTGAATTGTGGATTTTCATTCTTAGTGATTTTTTTCCCTGTTTGTGTTTTAAAAACACATTTTTTTTTAATTTGTTCTAGTTATTCAAATGTGTCCCAGTGAAATGTGAATTGTTTTCTTCTTCCTCTATTATGCTTCTTAGAATTTGCAGCTATCTTTTCCAGCCATCGTAACATGTCTGGAACGTCATAAAAGAGTCTTCCAGCCATCATAACACAAGAGTTTTGGTCTGGAAGGTCACATAAGAGTCTTCCAGCCATCATTACAGAAGAGTTTTGTCTGGAACGGCACATAAGTCTTCCAGACATCATAACAAAAGAGTTTTGTCTGGAATGTCACATAAGAGTCTTCCAGTCATCATAACAAGAGAATTTTCGTCTGGAAAGTCACGTAAGAGTCTTCCAGTCATTAAGACATAAGAGCCTCGTCTCGAACATCACATAAGAACACGCTGGACTGACCATAAGAACAAGGAAGTAAAGAATCCAGCAAGCAGGGAGAAAGACTTAACGTCACAAATAACCTGAAGAACATATTAACAATTAACAAATAGTAACAAATCTCTTTGAACACCAGAACATGAACATAGTGAACAAAACTAGCCGGGAGTGACAAATGAATGCACATAGATAAACACATTTGAATTACCCATTCTCCAGCATGGGTTCCCTACTGTTGATGTTCCATGGGTTCCTTACTGTTGATGTTCAATGGGTTCCTTACTGTTGATGTTCCATGGGTTCCCTACTGTTGATGCTCCATGGGTTCCCTACTGTTGATGTTCCATGGGTTCCCTACTGTTGATGTTCCATGGGTTCCTTACTGTTGATGTTCAATGGGTTCCTTACTGTTGATGTTCCATGGGTTCCCTACTGTTGATGCTCCATGGGTTCCCTACTGTTGATGTTCCATGGGTTCCCTACTGTTGATGTTCCATGGGTTCCTTACTGTTGATGTTCAATGGGTTCCTTACTGTTGATGTTCCATGGGTTCCCTACTGTTGATGCTCCATGGGTTCCCTACTGTTGATGTTCCATGGGTTCCCTACTGTTGATGTTCCATGGGTTCCTTACTGTTGATGTTCCATGGGTTCCTTACTGTTGATGTTCCATGGGTTCCCTACTGTTGATGCTCCATGGGTTCCATACTGTTGATGTTCCATGGGTTCCCTAATGTTGATGTTCCTGGGTTCCTTACTGTTGATGTTCCATGGGTTCCCTACTGTTGATGTTCAATGGGTACCCTACTGTTGATGTTCCATGGGTTCCCTACTGTTGATGTTCCATGGGTACCCTACTGTTGATGTTCCATGGGTTCCCTACTGTTGATGTTCCATGGGTTCCCTACTGTTGATGTTCCATGGGTTCCCTACTGTTGATGTTCCGTGGGTTCCATACTGTTGATGTTCCATGGGTTCCTTACTGTTGATGTTCCATGGGTTCCCTACTGTTGATGCTCCATGGGTTCCCTACTGTTGATGTTCCATGGGTTCCTTACTGTTGATGTTCCGTGGGTTTCCTACTGTTGATGTTCCATGGGTTCCCTACTGTTGATGTTCCATGGGTTCTTTACTGTTGATGTTCCATGGGTTCCCTACTGTTGATGTTCAGTGGGTTCTCTACTGTTGATGTTCCATGGGTTCCCTACTGTTGATGTTCCATGGGTTCCTTACTGTTGATGTTCCATGGGTTCCCTACTGTTGATGTTCCATGGGTTCCATACTGTTGATGTTCCATGGGTTCCCTACTGTTTATGTTCCATGGGTTCCCTACTGTTGATGCTCCATGGGTTCCCTACTGTTGATGTTCCATGGGTTCCCTACTGTTGATGTTCCATGGTTTCCCTACTGTTGATGCTCCATGGGTTCCCTACTGTTGATGTTCCATGGTTTCCCTACTGTTGATGTTCCATGGGTTCCCTACTGTTGATGTTCCATGGGTTCCTTACTGTTGATGTTCCATGGGTTCCCTACTGTTGATGTTCCATGGGTTCCCTACTGTTGATGTTCCATGGTTTCCCTACTGTTGATGCTCCATGGGCTCCCTACTGTTGATGTTCCATGGTTTCTCTACTGTTGATGTTCCATGGGTTCCCTACTGTTGATGTTCCATGGGTTCCCTACTGTTGATGTTCCATGGGTTCCCTACTGTTGATGTTCCATGGGTTCCCTACTGTTGATGTTCCTGGGTTCCTTACTGTTGATGTTCCATGGGTTCCCTACTGTTGATGTTCCATGGGTTCCTTACTGTTGATGTTCCATGGGTTCCCTACTGTTGATGTTCCATGGGTTCCTTACTGTTGATGTTCCATGGGTTCCCTACTGTTGATGTTCCATGGGTTCCCTACTGTTGATGTTCTATGGGTTCCTTACTGTTGATGTTCCATGGGTTCCTTACTGTTGATGTTCCATGGGTTCCCTTCTGTTGATGTTCCATGGGTTCCCTACTGTTGATGTTCCATGGGTTCCTTACTGTTGATGTTCCATGGGTTCCCTACTGTTGATGTTCCATGGGTTCCCTACTGTTGATGTTCCATGGGTTCCCTACTGTTGATGTTTCATGGGTTCCCTACTGTTGATGTTTCATGGGTTCCCTACTTTTGATGTTCCATGGGTTCCCTACTGTTGATGTTCCATGGGTTCCCTACTGTTGATGTTCCATGGGTTCCTTACTATTGATGTTCCATGGGTTCCCTACTGTTTATGTTCCATGGGTTCCCTACTGTTGATGTTCCATGGTTTCACTACTGTTGATGTTCCATGGTTTCCCTACTGTTGATGTTCCATGGGTTCCCTACTGTTGATGTTCCATGGGTTCCCTACTGTTGATGTTCCATGGGTTCCCTACTGTTGATGTTCCATGGGTTCCCTACTGTTGATGTTCCATGGGTTCCTTACTGTTGATGTTTCATGGTTTCCCTACTGTTGATGTTCCATGGGTTCCCTACTGTTGATGTTCCATGGGTTCCCTTCTGTTGATGTTCCATGGGTTTCCTACTGTTGATGTTCCATGGGTTCCTTACTGTTGATGTTCCATGGGTTCCCTACTGTTGATGTTCCATGGGTTCCTTACTGTTGATGTTCCATGGGTTCCCTACAGTTGATGTTCCATGGGTTCCTTACTGTTGATGTTCCATGGTTTCCCTACTGTTGATGTTCCATGGGTTCCCTACTGTTGATGTTCCATGGGTTCCCTTCTGTTGATGTTCCATGGGTTCCCTACTGTTGATGTTCCATGGGTTCCTTACTGTTGATGTTCCATGGTTTCCCTACTGTTGATGTTCCATGGGTTCCCTACTGTTGATGTTCCATGGGTTCCCTTCTGTTGATGTTCCATGGGTTTCCTACTGTTGATGTTCCATGGGTTCCCTACTGTTGATGTTCCATGGGTTCCCTACTGTTGATGTTCCATGGGTTCCCTACTGTTAATGTTCCATGGGTTCCTTACTGTTAATGTTCCATGGGTTCCTTACTGTTGATGTTCCATGGGTTCCCTACTGTTGATGTTCCATGGGTTCCCTACTGTTGATGTTCCATGGGTTCCCTACTGTTAATGTTCCATGGGTTCCTTACTGTTAATGTTCCATGGTTTCCCTACTGTTGATGTTCCATGGTTTCCCTACTGTTAATGTTCCATGGGTTCCCTACTGTTGATGTTCCATGGGTTCCCTACTGTTGATGTTCCATGGTTTCCCTACTGTTGATGTTCCATGGGTTCCCTACTGTTGATGTTCCATGGGTTCCCTACTGTTGATGTTCCATGGGTTCCCTACTGTTAATGTTCCATGGGTTCCTTACTGTTAATGTTCCATGGGTTCCTTACTGTTGATGTTCCATGGGTTCCCTACTGTTGATGTTCCATGGGTTCCCTACGGTTAATGTTCCATGGGTTCCTTACTGTTAATGTTCCATGGTTTCCCTACTGTTGATGTTCCATGGTTTCCCTACTGTTGATGTTCCATGGGTTCCCTACTGTTGATGTTCCATGGGTTCCCTACTGTTGATGTTCCATGGTTTCCCTACTGTTTATGTTCCATGGGTTCCCTACTGTTGATGTTCCATGGGTTCCCTACTGTTGATGTTCCATGGGTTCCCTACTGTTAATGTTCCATGGGTTCCTTACTGTTAATGTTCCATGGGTTCCTTACTGTTGATGTTCCATGGGTTCCCTACTGTTGATGTTCCATGGGTTCCCTACTGTTGATGTTCCATGGGTTCCCTACTGTTAATGTTCCATGGGTTCCTTACTGTTAATGTTCAATGGTTTCCCTACTGTTGATGTTCCATGGTTTCCCTACTGTTGATGTTCCATGGGTTCCCTACTGTTGATGTTCCATGGGTTCCCTACTGTTGATGTTCCATGGTTTCCCTACTGTTGATGTTCCATGGGTTCCCTACTGTTGATGTTCCATGGGTTCCCTACTGTTAATGTTCCATGGGTTCCCTACTGTTGATGTTCCATGGGTTCCCTACTGTTGATGTTCCATGGGTTCCCTACTGTTAATGTTCCATGGGTTCCCTACTGTTAATGTTCCATGGGTACCCTACTGTTGATGTTCCATGGGTTCCCTACTGTTGATGTTCAATGGGTTCCTTACTGTTGATGTTCCATGGGTTCCTTACTGTTGATGTTCCATGGGTTCCCTACTGTTGATGTTCCATGGGTTCCCTACTGTTGATGTTCCATGGGTTCCCTACTGTTGATGTTCCATGGGTTCCCTACTGTTGATGTTCCATGGGTACACTACTGTTGATGTTCCATGGGTACACTACTGTTGATGTTCCATGGGTACACTACTGTTGATGTTCCATGGGTACACTACTGTTGATGTTCCATGGGTACACTACTGTTGATGTTCCATGGGTACACTACTGTTGATGTTCCATGGGTACACTACTGTTGATGTTCCATGGGTACACTACTGTTGATGTTCCATGGGTTCC
This sequence comes from Cherax quadricarinatus, assembly GCF_038502225.1. Taxonomy (NCBI): domain Eukaryota; kingdom Metazoa; phylum Arthropoda; class Malacostraca; order Decapoda; family Parastacidae; genus Cherax; species Cherax quadricarinatus. The sequence continues at coordinate 18,613,032 of NC_091357.1, forward strand.
CTACTGTTGATGCTCCATGGGTTCCCTACTGTTGATGTTCCATGGGTTCCCTACTGTTAATGTTCCATGGGTTCCCTACTGTTGATGTTCCATGGGTTCCCTACTGTTGATGTTCCATGGGTTCCCTACTGTTGATGTTCCGTGGGTTCCCTACTGTTGATGTTCCATGGGTTCCCTACTGTTGATGTTCCATGGGTTCCCTACTGTTGATGTTCCGTGGGTTCCCTACTGTTGATGTTCCGTGGGTTCCCTACTGTTGATGTTCCATGGGTTCCCTACTGTTGATGTTCCATGGGTTCCCTACTGTTAATGTTCCATGGGTTCCCTACTGTTGATGTTCCATGGGTTCCCTACTGTTGATGTTCCATGGGTTCCCTACTGTTGATGTTCCATGGGTTCACTACTGTTGATGTTCCATGGGTTCCCTACTGTTGATGTTCCATGGGTTCCCTACTGTTAATGTTCCATGGGTTCCCTACTGTTGATGTTCCATGGGTTCCCTACTGTTGATGTTCCATGGGTTCCCTACTGTTGATGTTCCATGGGTTCACTACTGTTGATGTTCCATGGGTACCCTACTGTTGATGTTCC
>NC_091357.1:18621122-18623622 GCF_038502225.1 Cherax quadricarinatus
GGGAACTGACAGGAAAACCAGTACAAGAAATGATGGACTATGTGGCAACAAAATGCAAGGAGGCAGAGGAGAGGTTTGTTCCCAAGGGAAACAGAAATAATGGAAAGAACAGAACGAGTCCTTGGTTCACCCAAAGGTGTAGGGAGGCAAAAACTAGGTGTACTAGAGAATGGAAAAGGTACAGAAGACAGAGAACTCAGGAAAATAAAGAGATTAGCCGAAGAGCCAGAAACGAATATGCACAGATAAGAAGGGAGGCTCAGCGGCAATACGAAAATGACATAGCATCGAAAGTCAAGACTGACCCGAAGCTGTTGTACAGCCACATCAGGAGGAAAACAACAGTCAAGGACCAGGTAATCAGACTGAGGAAGGGTGATGGGGAATTCACAAGAAACGACCGGGAGGCATGTCAGGAGCTCAACACAAGATTTAATGAAGTATTTACAGTGGAAACCAGTAGGACTCCAGGAAATCAGAGCAGGGGGGTGCACCAGCAAGTGCTGGATGAGGTACATATAACCAAGGAGGAGGTGAAGAAGCTGCTATGCGAACTTGACACCTCAAAGGCGGTGGGACCAGACAACATCTCTCCGTGGGTCCTTAAAGAGGGAGCAGAGACATTGTGTGTACCATTAACAAAGATCTTCAACACATCATTTGAAACTGGGCAACTCCCCGAGGTATGGAAGATGGCAAATGTAGTCCCAATTTTTAAAAAGGGAGACAGACATGAGGTCACAATTGGAAGTTGAAGACTCAGATGAATCAAAGGGATGTTAGGAAGTATTTCTTCAGTCATAGAGTAGTCAAGCCGTGGAATAGCCTAGAAAGTGAAGTAGTGGAGGCGGGAACCATACATAGTTTTAAGGCGAGGTATGATAAAGCTCATGGAGCAGGGAGAGAGAGGGCCTAGTAGCAATCAGTGAAGAGGCGGGGCCAGGAGCTATGAATCGACCCCTGCAACCACAAATAGGTGAGTACAAATAGGTGAGTACACACATACACAAACACACACATGCACACGCATACACACACACACATACACACACATACACACACATACACACACATACACACGCACACATACACTCACATACACACACACACATGCACACACACACATACACATACACACATATACACACACATACACACATATATATACACACACATACAGACACACACACACACACACACACACACACACACACACACACACACACAAACGCTGATGGAATAACAAATAAGTGGGAGGAGTGGCACGAAAGGGTCAAAGAAGCATCACCGGACATCATAGCTCTTACAGAAACCAAGCTTACAGGTATGATAACAGATGCCATCTTTCCAACGGGATACCAAATCCTGAGGAAAGACAGAGGGAACAGGGGGGGTGGAGGAGTGGCGTTGCTGATCAAAAATCGCTGGAATTTTGATGAGCTGGAGAGAGGAGATAGCGGAGAAGAAAGTGATTACATAGTGGGAACACTTCACTCTGGAGGTCCCAAGGTGGTAATAGCAGTGATGTATAACCCACCACAGAACAGCAGGAGGCCAAGGCAAGAGTACGACGAGAGCAATAGAGCGATGGTTGACACACTGGCTAGAGTGGCCAGAAGAGCTCATGCATGCAGGGCAAAGCTCCTGATCATGGGTGACTTTAACCACAAGGAGATCGATTGGGAGAACTTGGACCCACATGGGGGCCAAGATACATGGAGGGCTAAGATGATGGAGGTGGTACTGGAGAACTTCATGTACCAACACGTAAGGGACACTACAAGAGAGAGAGGAGAGGATGAACCAGCAAGGCTGGACTTAGTATTCACCTTCAGTAGTGCAGATATCGAGGACATCGCATATGAAACACCCCTTGGGGCCAGTGACCATGTGGTTTTAAGCTTCGAATACACAGTAGAGCTACAAGTGGAGGGAGAAGCAGGAAGGCCAGGACGAATGAAGCCAAACTACAAGAAAGGGGACTACACAGGAATGAGGAACTACCTGAACGGGGTTCAGTGGAACAGAGAACTGGCAGGGAAGCCAGTTAATGAGATGATGGAATATGTAGCAACAAAATGCAAGGAGGCTGAGGAGAGGTTTGTACCCAAGGGTAACAGGAGTAATGAAAAAGCCAGGATGAGCCCATGGTTTACCCAAAGGTGCAGGGAGGCAAAAACCAAGTGTGCTAGGGAATGGAAGAAATATAGAAGGCAAAGGACCCAGGAGAATAAGGAGAACAGTCGTAGAGCCAGAAACGAATATGCACAGATAAGAAGGGAGGCCCAAAGACAATATGAAAATGACATAGCAGCGAAAGCCAAATCTGACCCGAAACTGTTGTACAGCCACATCAGGAGGAAAACAACAGTCAAGGACCAGGTAATCAGGCTAAGGAAGGAAGGAGGAGAGACAACAGGAAATGACCGTGAAGTATGTGAAGAACTCAACAAGAGATTCAAAGAAGTGTTCACAGAGGAGACAGAAGGGACTCCAGAAA
>NC_091357.1:18633622-18636122 GCF_038502225.1 Cherax quadricarinatus
TTTTGTTGCCATGTTATACTTACGATACTCACTTGTTTTCCTTTTGTTTATACTTTGCTTCATTGTTTTTGTTGTGGTGATCAGTTGTCTTGACGTATTGCCTGTTTCCAACAGTGATTCCTGTGTGGTCAGTTGTTATGGTGGTTGCTGCTGGTACTGCCTTCCAGTGGTTGTTGCTGGTACTGTCTTCCAGTGGTTGCTGCTGGTACTGCCTTCCAGAGGTTGCTGCTGGTACTGCCTTCCAGTGGTTGCTGCTGGTACTGCTTTCCAGTGGTTGCTGCTGGTACTGCCTTCCAGAGGTTGCTGCTGGTACTGCTTTCCAGAGGTTGCTGCTGGTACTGCTTTCCAGTGGTTGCTGCTGGTACTGCTTCCAGTGGTTGCTGCTGGTACTGCCTTCCAGTGGTTGCTGCTGGTACTGCTTTCCAGTGGTTGCTGCTGGTACTGCCTTCCAGAGGTTGCTGCTGGTACTGTCTTCCAGTGGTTGTTGCTGGTACTGTCTTCCAGTGGTTGCTGCTGGTACTGCCTTCCAGAGGTTGCTGCTGGTACTGCCTTCCAGTGGTTGCTGCTGGTACTGCTTCCAGTGGTTGCTCCTGGTACTGTCTTGCAGTAGTTGTTGCTGGTACTGTCCTCCACTGGTTGGTGCTGGCACAATGTCATTCCCTTTTACCCAGTAGGATTTTGCTCTGGAAATATTATCTGGACTCGCAAAGGAATTCGTGTTTACAGAGAAGTGTTGAATATTCTGTTATATATAGTGGTGGCAGCTCCACTAATTCTCTGGTAGGAAGGAGAGGGTCACACACACAGAACTGTCCCATTGTTGACACTGCCTTAATGCATACAAACCCCCCTCCCTCTCCCCTCCCTCTCTTCCAGTGGACGCTCTACTGTCCGGGACAGTGCTTGAGAGGGACACAGGTGGATGGCAGAGTCCTGGATAGTGCCTAAGAGAGGGACAAGTGGACGCTACCCTCCGGACTGTTGGTGTCCACTATTACCTATCCTGGAGAGAGGTAATAGTGGACACCAATTGTCCGGAAAGTGTCTGAAAGAGGTAACAGTGGGCACCAGCGTCCTGAATAGTTTCTGAAAGAGGTAATAGCGGACAATAGCATCCTGGATAGTACCTTAGAGAGGTAACAGTGGACACTAGCGTCATTGATAGTGCCTCAGAAAGAAAGGTGCCAGCTGTACACATAGTGAAAATAATTGTGCCAATAAATGACAGGTGCGAATGGTCTTTTCCATCTTAAGAATGTTCACAATGGTAGTCTTATGCTACCTGAGAATGTTCACAATGGTAGTCTTATGCTACCTGAGAATGTTCACAATGGTAGTCTTATGCTACCTGAGAATGTTCACAATGGTAGTCTTATGCTACCTGAGAATGTTCACAATGGTAGTCTTATGCTACCTGAGAATGTTCACAATGGTAGTCTTATGCTACCTGAGAATGTTCACAATGGTAGTCTTATGCTACCTGAGAATGTTCACAATGGTAGTCTTATGCTACCTGAGAATGTTCACAATGGTAGTCTTATGCTACCTGAGAATGTTCACAATGGTAGTCTTATGCTACCTGAGAATGTTCACAATGGTAGTCTTATGCTACCTGAGAATTGAGCACTCATCCCACGCACATACAACTACTGCTAGGGGAATCCTGCTCCTCTCTGTGTCACTGCTAGGGGAATCCTGCTCCTCTCTGTGTCACTGCTAGGGGATTCCTGCTCCTCTCTGTGTCACTGCTAGGGGATTCCTGCTCCTCTCTGTGTCACTGCTAGGGGATTCCTGCTCCTCTCTGTGTCACTGCTAGGGGAATCCTGCTCCTCTCTGTGTCACTGCTAGGGGAATCCTGCTCCTCTCTGTGTCACTGCTAGGGGATTCCTGCTCCTCTCTGTGTCACTGCTAGGGGATTCCTGCTCCTCTCTGTGTCACTGCTAGGGGATTCCTGCTCCTCTCTGTGTCACTGCTAGGGGATTCCTGCTCCTCTCTGTGTCACTGCTAGGGGATTCCTGCTCCTCTCTGTGTCACTGCTAGGGGATTCCTGCTCCTCTCTGTGTCACTGCTAGGGGAATCCTGCTCCTCTCTGTGTCACTGCTAGGGGATTCCTGCTCCTCTCTGTGTCACTGCTAGGGGATTCCTGCTCCTCTGTGTCACTGCTAGGGGATTCCTGCTCCTCTCTGTGTCACTGCTAGGGGATTCCTACTCCTCTCTGTGTCACTGCTAGGGGATTCCTGCTCCTCTCTGTGTCACTGCTAGGGGATTCCTGCTCCTCTCTGTGTCACTGCTAGGGGATTCCTGCTCCTCTCTGTGTCACTGCTAGGGGATTCCTGCTCCTCTCTGTGTCACTGCTAGGGGAATCCTGCTCCTCTCTGTGTCACTGCTAGGGGATTCCTGCTCCTCTCTGTGTCACTGCTAGGGGATTCCTGCTCCTCTCTGTGTCACTGCTAGGGGATTCCTGCTCCTCTCTGTGTCACTGCTAGGGGATTCCTGCTCC
>NC_091357.1:18641122-18651122 GCF_038502225.1 Cherax quadricarinatus
CACACCTCCTCCTGCCACACCTCCTCCTGCCACACTTCCTCCTGCCACACCTCCTCCTGCCACACCTCCTCCTGCCACACCTCCTCCTGCCACACCTCCTGCCACACCTCCTCCTGCCACACCTCCTCCTGCCACAGGTATTATCACACCTGACACTCTAATCAGCAACGTCCTCTCCTTCATCGTGGACAGTGATATAATTCCCTGACATAATTCCGAGCTACAATTCCAGCAGGAATTTGCTCCTATCCTGCAAAATATGTGCCTTAAGGACGCTGAGGAAGAAAGATAATCGCAGGAGACACGCGGGGACGTAATTCTCTGGGCATAAAGTACGTGCGGAAAAAAAATAAGTCTCTGTATATATCGTCTGGCGGAACTTAGGGAGACTTTTAGTGTCGAGTTTGTCAGGGCCAAGTGACCTGATAATGGTTTAGGGAGAACCGAAACGTCGTCTCCCTGAATTGTGGTTTAGCAGTGAGCTCCCTGTTTTTTTTTCAGGGAGATAGAAAAATATGTTGAGTTATAAATAAGGGGGATAGTGTGATGGTGAGAGAGAGAAATAGAAAGAGAGAGAGAGATAGTGAGAGTATAAGAAAGTAGAGGAAGTCTTGACAGTGTTGAGATGTTGTATAGTCCAGCCCCGTCCCTGGTAAATATTAAGACTCCCGTCCAGCCCCGTCCCTGGTAAATATTAAGACTCCCGTCCAGCCCCGTCCCTGGTAAATATTAAGACTCCCGTCCAGCCCCGTCCCTGGTAAATATTAAGACTCCCGTCCAGCCCCGTCCCTGGTAAATATTAAGACTCCCGTCCAGCCCCGTCCCTGGTAAATATTAAGACTCCCCTGTCAAGCCCCGTCCCTGGTAAAGATTAAGACTCCCCTGTCAAGCCCCGTCCCTGGTAAACATTAAGGCTCCCGTCCAGCCCCGTCCCTGGTAAATATTAACACTTCCGTCCAGCACCGTCCCTGGGAAAGATTAAGACCTCCTGTCAAGCCCCGTCCCTGGGAAAGATTAAGACCTCCTGTCAAGCCCCGTCCCTAGGAAAGATTAAGACCTCCTGTCAAGCCCCATCCCTGGGAAAGATTAAGACCTCCTGTCATGCCCCGTCCCTGGGAAAGATTAAGACCTCCTGTCAAGCCCCGTCCCTGGGAAAGATTAAGATCCCCTGTCATGCCCCGTCCCTGGGAAAGATTAAGACATCCTGTCAAGCCCCGTCCCTGGGAAAGATTAAGACCTCCTGTCATGCCCCGTCCCTGGGAAAGATTAAGACCTCCTGTCAAGCCCAGTCCCTGGGAAAGATTAAGACTTCCTGTCAAGTCCCGTCCCTGGGAAAGATTAAGACCTCCTGTAAAGCCCCGTCCCTGGGAAAGATTAAGACCTCCTGTCAAGCCCCGTCCCTAGGAAAGATTAAGACCTCCTGTCAAGCCCCGTCCCTGGGAAAGATTAAGACCTCCTGTCAAGCCCCGTCCCTGGGAATGATTAAGACCTCCTGTCAAGCCCCGTCCCTGGGAAAGATTAAAACCTCCTGTCAAGCCCCGTCCCTAGGAAAGATTAAGACCTCCTGTCAAGCCCCGTCCCTGGGAAAGATTAAGACCTCCTGTCAAGCCCCGTCCCTAGGAAAGATTAAGACCTCCTGTCAAGCCCCGTCCCTGGGAAAGATTAAGACCTCCTGTCAAGCCCCGTCCCTGGGAAAGATTAAGACCTCCTGTCAAGACCCGTCCCTGGGAAAGATTAAGACCTCCTGTCAAGCCCCGTCCCTGGGAAAGATTAAGACCTCCTGTCAAGACCCGTCTCTGGGAAAGATTAAGACCTCCTGTCAAGACCCGTCCCTGGGAAAGATTAAGACCTCCTGTCAAGCCCCGTCCCTGGGAAAGATTAAGACCTCCTGTCAAGCCCCGTCCCTAGGAAAGATTAAGACCTCCTGTCAAGCCCCGTCCCTGGGAAAGATTAAGACCTCCTGTCAAGCCCCGTCCCTGGGAAAGATTAAGACCTCCTGTCAAGACCCGTCCCTGGGAAAGATTAAGACCTCCTGTCAAGTCCCGTCCCTAGGAAAGATTAAGACCTCCTGTCAAGCCCCGTCCCTAGGAAAGATTAAGACCTCCTGTCAAGCCCCGTCCCTAGGAAAGATTAAGACCTCCTGTCAAGCCCCGTCCCTAGGAAAGATTAAGACCTCCTGTCAAGCCCCGTCCCTAGGAAAGATTAAGACCTCCTGTCAAGCCCCGTCCCTAGGAAAGATTAAGACCTCCTGTCAAGCCCCGTCCCTAGGAAAGATTAAGACCTCCTGTCAAGCCCCGTCCCTGGGAAAGATTAAGACCTCCTGTCAAGACCCGTCCCTGGGAAAGATTAAGACCTCCTGTCAAGCCCCGTCCCTGGGAAAGATTAAGACCTCCTGTCAAGACCCGTCTCTGGGAAAGATTAAGACCTCCTGTCAAGACCCGTCCCTGGGAAAGATTAAGACCTCCTGTCAAGCCCCGTCCCTGGGAAAGATTAAGACCTCCTGTCAAGCCCCGTCCCTAGGAAAGATTAAGACCTCCTGTCAAGCCCCGTCCCTGGGAAAGATTAAGACCTCCTGTCAAGCCCCGTCCCTGGGAAAGATTAAGACCTCCTGTCAAGACCCGTCCCTGGGAAAGATTAAGACCTCCTGTCAAGCCCCGTCCCTAGGAAAGATTAAGACCTCCTGTCAAGCCCCGTCCCTAGGAAAGATTAAGACCTCCTGTCAAGCCCCGTCCCTAGGAAAGATTAAGACCTCCTGTCAAGCCCCGTCCCTAGGAAAGATTAAGACCTCCTGTCAAGCCCCGTCCCTAGGAAAGATTAAGACCTCCTGTCAAGCCCCGTCCCTGGGAAAGATTAAGACCTCCTGTCAAGACCCGTCCCTGGGAAAGATTAAGACCTCCTGTCAAGCCCCGTCCCTAGGAAAGATTAAGACCTCCTGTCAAGCCCCGTCCCTGGGAAAGATTAAGACCTCCTGTCAAGCCCCGTCCCTAGGAAAGATTAAGACCTCCTGTCAAGCCCCGTCCCTAGGAAAGATTAAGACCTCCTGTCAAGCACCGTCCCTGGGAAAGATTAAGACCTCCTGTCAAGACCCGTCCCTAGGAAAGATTAAGACCTCCTGTCAAGCCCCGTCCCTAGGAAAGATTAAGACCTCCTGTCAAGCCCCGTCCCTAGGAAAGATTAAGACCTCCTGTCAAGCCCCGTCCCTAGGAAAGATTAAGACCTCCTGTCAAGCCCCGTCCCTAGGAAAGATTAAGACCTCTTGTCAAGCCCCGTCCCTAGGAAAGATTAAGACCTCCTGTCAAGCCCCGTCCCTAGGAAAGATTAAGACCTCCTGTCAAGCCCCGTCCCTAGGAAAGATTAAGACCTCCTGTCAAGCCCCGTCCCTAGGAAAGATTAAGACCTCCTGTCAAGCCCCGTCCCTAGGAAAGATTAAGACCTCCTGTCAAGCCCCGTCCCTAGGAAAGATTAAGACCTCCTGTCAAGCCCCGTCCCTAGGAAAGATTAAGACCTCCTGTCAAGCCCCGTCCCTAGGAAAGATTAAGACCTCCTGTCAAGCCCCGTCCCTAGGAAAGATTAAGACCTCCTGTCAAGCCCCGTCCCTAGGAAAGATTAAGACCTCCTGTCAAGCCCCGTCCCTAGGAAAGATTAAGACCTCCTGTCAAGCCCCGTCCCTAGGAAAGATTAAGACCTCCTGTCAAGCCCCGTCCCTAGGAAAGATTAAGACCTCCTGTCAAGCCCCGTCCCTAGGAAAGATTAAGACCTCCTGTCAAGCCCCGTCCCTAGGAAAGATTAAGACCTCCTGTCAAGCCCCGTCCCTAGGAAAGATTAAGACCTCCTGTCAAGCCCCGTCCCTAGGAAAGATTAAGACCTCCTGTCAAGCCCCGTCCCTAGGAAAGATTAAGACCTCCTGTCAAGCCCCGTCCCTAGGAAAGATTAAGACCTCCTGTCAAGCCCCGTCCCTAGGAAAGATTAAGACCTCCTGTCAAGCCCCGTCCCTAGGAAAGATTAAGACCTCCTGTCAAGCCCCGTCCCTAGGAAAGATTAAGACCTCCTGTCAAGCCCCGTCCCTAGGAAAGATTAAGACCTCCTGTCAAGCCCCGTCCCTAGGAAAGATTAAGACCTCCTGTCAAGCCCCGTCCCTAGGAAAGATTAAGACCTCCTGTCAAGCCCCGTCCCTAGGAAAGATTAAGACCTCCTGTCAAGCCCCGTCCCTAGGAAAGATTAAGACCTCCTGTCAAGCCCCGTCCCTAGGAAAGATTAAGACCTCCTGTCAAGCCCCGTCCCTGGGAAAGATTAAAACCTCCTGTCAAGCCCCGTCCCTGGGAAAGATTAAAACTAGTAATGGTGTCAGTGAGTGTTGATTCTGTATATTTTCTGTTGCAACTGTATACTGTTGTATGTGTAGTGGTGTTGTAGTACGATCTACTACTCTATCATGTCTTGCAATATACCAGTTGATAGTGTCATCTATCTTGCAATACACCAGTTGATAGTGCCATCTATCTTGCAATATACCAGTTGATAGTGTCATCTATCTTGCAATACACCAGTTGATAGTGCCATCTATCTTGCAATATACCAGTTGATAGTGTCATCTATCTTGCAATATACCAGTTGATAGTGTCATCTATCTTGCAATACACCAGTTGATAGTGTCATCTATCTTGCAATATACCAGTTGATAGTGTCATCTATCTTGCAATATACCAGTTGATAGTGTCATCTATCTTGCAATACACCAGTTGATAGTGCCATCTATCTTGCAATATACCAGTTGATAGTGCCATCTATCTTGCAATATACCAGTTGATAGTGTCATCTAGTTTGCAATACACCAGTTGATAGTGTCATCTATCTTGCAATATACCAGTTGATAGTGTCATCTATCTTGCAATATACCAGTTGATAGTGTCATCTATCTTGCAATATACCAGTTGATAGTGCCATCTATCTTGCAATATACCAGTTGATAGTGTCATCTATCTTGTAATATACCAGTTGATAGTGTCATCTATCTTGCAATATACCAGTTGATAGTGTCATCTATCTTGCAATATACCAGTTGATAGTGTCATCTATCTTGCAATATACCAGTTGATAGTGTCATCTATCTTGCAATATACCAGTTGATAGTGTCATCTATCTTGCAATATACCAGTTGATAGTGCCATCTATCTTGCAATATACCAGTTGATAGTGTCATCTAGTTTGCAATACACCAGTTGATAGTGTCATCTATCTTGCAATATACCAGTTGATAGTGTCATCTATCTTGCAATATACCAGTTGATAGTGTCATCTATCTTGCAATATACCAGTTGATAGTGTCATCTATCTTGCAATATACCAGTTGATAGTGTCATCTATCTTGCAATATACCAGTTGATAGTGTCATCTATCTTGCAATATACCAGTTGATAGTGCCATCTATCTTGCAATATACCAGTTGATAGTGTCATCTAGTTTGCAATACACCAGTTGATAGTGTCATCTATCTTGCAATATACCAGTTGATAGTGTCATCTATCTTGCAATATACCAGTTGATAGTGTCATCTAGTTTGCAATACACCAGTTGATAGTGTCATCTATCTTGCAATATACCAGTTGATAGTGTCATCTATTTTGCAATACACCAGTTGATAGTGTCATCTATCTTGCAATATACCAGTTGATAGTGTCATCTAGTTTGCAATACACCAGTTGATAGTGTCATCTATCTTGCAATATACCAGTTGATAGTGTCATCTATTTTGCAATACACCAGTTGATAGTGTCATCTATCTTGCAATACACCAGTTGATAGTGTCATCTATCTTGCAATATACCAGTTGATAGTGCCATCTGTCTTGCAATACACCAGTTGCACTGTTGAAATGGTATAAAATACCAACAAGTCGATATGCAGGATATGTGCAACAGCTCAGTACCTCTAATGTTGACAGTATTCCTGCTGCCTTGCAATGATACATTCTCCTCTGTATTTGACTGTTGAAGCCTACCGTGTAGGCTTCTACAGTCAAATACACGTTTTCTGGAGTGTCTGAGTTAGTCTGATGTGGTCTGGTGTGGTCTGAGTTAGTCAGACGTTTTCTGGTGTGGCCTGAGTTAGTCTGATGTGGTCTGGTGTGGTCTGAGTTAGTCTGATGTGGTCTGGTGTGGCCTGAGTTAGTCTGCTGTGGTCTAGTGTGGTCTGAGTTAGTCTGATGTGGTCTGGTGTGGTCTGAGTTAGTCTGATGTAGTCTGGTGTGGTCTGAGTTAGTCTGATGTGGTCTAGTGTGGTCTGAGTTAGTCTGATGTGGTCTGGTGTGGTCTGAGTTAGTCTGATGTGGTCTGGTGTGGTCTGAGTTAGTCTGATGTGGTCTGGTGTGGCCTGAGTTAGTCTGATGTGGTCTGGTGTGGTCTGAGTTAGTCTGATGTGGTCTGGTGTGGTCTGAGTTAGTCTGATGTGGTCTGGTGTGGCCTGAGTTAGTCTGACGTGGTCTGGTGAGGTCTGAGTTAGTCTGATGTGGTCTGGTGTGGTCTGAGTTAGTCTGATGTGGTCTGAGTTAATGGAGGACCAGATTTATAGTAGCTTATGTTAACTAAGTTAAGACCTTTCTAAGGAGACACTTCACGTGTCCTAGTTTCAGAAACCGAAGCTTAGATACCAAGATCAATAATTCTTGGTCGTTCAGAGAGGAACTGCTGAATTAAGACGCTGATTACTGCTCTGTTATTGATGCGTGTGGCTGTGTGTATTTGTAGTACAGCACATGACAGTTATTCTGTAACTGTTACAGCTCACACAGAATAACTATGTCACTGAATAACACTGTATTCCTGCTGTAGTTTCCTCATGTACACAGTCACTGTCTCTGTATTTAAGGATGCACTTTGAAGATAGTCACTGCTGCCTGCGTTTAAAGTTAGTTAGTCAGTCAGCCAGTTAGTTAGTCAGTCAGTTAGATGGAGACGGCGCTAACTTAACAATATTGCAAAAATATAATCAGATATATAACCCGTGAACCTTCAAGACGAACGAACGTAACTCTGACACGCACCGCTTAAACACACGAACGTACCTCTGACACGCACCGCTTAACAGGACAAACTGGAGAACACACACACACACACACACACACACACACACACACACACACACACACACACACACACACACACACACACACACACACACACACACACACACACACACACACACACACACACACACACACACACACACACACACACACACACACACACACACACACACACACACACACACACACACACACACACACACACACACAGATAATCGAGGTATAAGATGGATAGTTATTCATTTAGACAACTAATTTGTTCTGGCGAGACAGAGAGATGGCAGTGAGACAGATGAGTGAGAGAGAGAGACCAGTGTGAGAGGGAGAGACCAGTGTGAGAGGGAGAGACCAGTGTGAGAGGGAGAGACCAGTGTGAGAGGGAGAGACCAGTGTGAGAGGGAGAGGCCAGTGTGAGAGGGAGAGACCAGTGTGAGAGGGAGAGGCCAGTGTGAGAGGGAGAGACCAGTGTGAGAGGGAGAGGCCAGTGTGAGAGGGAGAGACCAGTGTGAGAGAGAGAGACCAGTGTGAGAGGGAGAGACCAGTGTGAGAGGGAGAGGCCAGTGTGAGAGGGAGAGACCAGTGTGAGAGGGAGAGGCCAGTGTGAGAGGGAGAGACCAGTGTGAGAGGGAGAGGCCAGTGTGAGAGGGAGAGACCAGTGTGAGAGGGAGAGACCAGTGTGAGAGGGAGAGACCAGTGTGAGAGGGAGAGACCAGTGTGAGAGGGAGAGACCAGTGTGAGAGGGAGAGACCAGTGTGAGAGGGAGAGACCAGTGTGAGAGAGAGAGACCAGTGTGAGAGGGAGAGACCAGTGTGAGAGGGAGAGACCAGTGTGAGAGGGAGAGACCAGTGTGAGAGGGAGAGACCAGTGTGAGAGGGAGAGACCAGTGTGAGAGAGAGAGACCAGTGTGAGAGGGAGAGACCAGTGTGAGAGGGAGAGACCAGTGTGAGAGAGAGAGACCAGTGTGAGAGGGAGAGACCAGTGTGAGAGGGAGAGACCAGTGTGAGAGGGAGAGACCAGTGTGAGAGAGAGAGACCAGTGTGAGAGGGAGAGACCAGTGTGAGAGGGAGAGACCAGTGTGAGAGGGAGAGACCAGTGTGAGAGGGAGAGACCAGTGTGAGAGGGAGAGACCAGTGTGAGAGGGAGAGACCAGTGTGAGAGGGAGAGACCAGTGTGAGAGAGAGAGACCAGTGTGAGAGGGAGAGACCAGTGTGAGAGGGAGAGACCAGTGTGAGAGGGAGAGACCAGTGTGAGAGGGAGAGACCAGTGTGAGAGGGAGAGACCAGTGTGAGAGAGAGAGACCAGTGTGAGAGGGAGAGACCAGTGTGAGAGGGAGAGACCAGTGTGAGAGGGAGAGACCAGTGTGAGAGGGAGAGACCAGTGTGAGAGAGAGAGACCAGTGTGAGAGGGAGAGACCAGTGTGAGAGAGAGAGACCAGTGTGAGAGGGAGAGACCAGTGTGAGAGGGAGAGAGTGTGAGAGGGAGAGGCCAGTGTGAGAGGGAGAGACCAGTGTGAGAGGGAGAGACCAGTGTGAGAGGGAGAGACCAGTGTGAGAGAGAGAGACCAGTGTGAGAGGGAGATACCAGTGTGAGAGGGAGAGACCAGTGTGAGAGGGAGAGACCAGTGTGAGAGGGAGAGACCAGTGTGAGAGGGAGAGGCCAGTGTGAGAGGGAGAGACCAGTGTGAGAGGGAGAGACCAGTGTGAGAGGGAGAGACCAGTGTGAGAGGGAGAGACCAGTGTGAGAGGGAGAGACCAGTGTGAGAGGGAGAGACCAGTGTGAGAGGGAGAGACCAGTGTGAGAGGGAGAGACCAGTGTGAGAGGGAGAGACCAGTGTGAGAGGGAGAGGCCAGTGTGAGAGGGAGAGACCAGTGTGAGAGGGAGAGGCCAGTGTGAGAGGGAGAGACCAGTGTGAGAGGGAGAGACCAGTGTGAGAGGGAGAGACCAGTGTGAGAGGGAGAGACCAGTGTGAAAGGGAGAGGGGGCTGGGGTTGTACAATATAGGGATGCCTTACTGGGGATGTGAATTAGAAAAAAATGGAAGAAATGTTGTATTGTAATAATAATAATAATAATAATAATAATAATAATAATAATAATAATAATAATAATAATAATAATAATAATAATAATAATAATAATAATAATCTTTATTTCTACCAGTACGTGATACAACTTATACAGACCATAGCTCACACTAATGACATACTACTATATAGAAAGTCCTCTGTTATGCTGAGCATTTCCCGCAAATTAGGTCAATTTTGTCCCCAGGATGCCACCCACACCAGTCCACTAACACCCAGGTACCTATTTTACTGCTAGGTGAACATGGACGGCAGGGGATCGAACCACTGGTACTCGGTGTGTGTGCTAACCCTGTCCACTTCTACCCACGCTTGCCCACGCTGCCAGTGTCTGCCCATGCGAGGAGGGGTTGAACCTGGAGTGTGGGCCATTCTAGAAGCATATAACACCATAAACGTCACTGTACGTCACCCGACCTCATTCACCCGACCTCAGTCTTCCGACCTCATTCACCCGACGTCACTCGCCAAACCTCACTCTTCCGACCTCACACACCCGACCTCAGTCTTCCGACCTCACTCTTCTGACCTCACTTACCCGGCCTCATTCACCCGACCTCACTCACCCGACCTCACACACCCGACCTCAGTCTTCCGACCTCACTCTTCTGACCTCACTTACCCGGCCTCATTTACCCGACCCCACTCACCCGACCTCACACACCCGACCTCAGTCTTCCGATCTCACTCTTCTGACCTCACTTACCCGGCCTCATTCACCCGACCTCACTCACCCGACCTCACACACCCGACCTCAGTCTTCCGGCCTCACTCTTCTGACCTCACTTACCCGGCCTCATTTACCCGACCTCACTCACCCGCCCTCACACACCCG
>NC_091357.1:18653622-18692947 GCF_038502225.1 Cherax quadricarinatus
TGTGTCTGTTGCTGCTGTCTGTGTCTGATGCCGCTGTTGCTGCTGTCTGTGTCTGTTGCGCTGCTGTCTTTGTCTGTTCCTGCTGTCTGTATCTGTTGCTGCTCTCTGTGTCTGTTGCTGCTGTCTTTGTCTGTTGCTGCTGTCTGTGTCTGTTGCTTCTGGCTGTGTCTGTTGCTGCTGTCTGTGTCTGGGAATGAAAGGGTTGAGAGCCAGCTTGGAGGTACAGGACACCAGCTGGGAGGTACAAGAGTCAGCTGGGAAGTACAGGAGGCCAACTGGGAGGTATAGGAGTCCAGCTGAGAGGTACAGAAGGCCAGCTGGGAGGTATAGGAAGCCAGCTGGAAGGTTCAGGAGGCCAGCTGGGAGGTACAGGAGGCCAGCTGGGAGGTATAGGAGGCCAGCTGGGAGGCACAGGAAGCCAGCTGGGAGGTACAGGAGGCAGCTGGGAGGTATATGAGGCCACCTGGGAGGTATAGGAGGCCACCTGGGAGATACAGAAAGCCAGCTGGGAGGTACAGGAGGCAGCTGGGAGGTACAGGAGGCCAGCTGGAAGGTTCAGGCGGCCAGCTGGAAGGTTCAGGCGGCTAGCTGGGAGTTACAGGAGGCCAGCTGGAAGGTTCAAGAGGCCAGCTGGAAGGTTCGGTCTGCCAGCTGGGAGGTACAAGAGGCCAGCTGGGAGGTACAAGGCTAACACACTCCTCGCTGGAGTAGACTTCGCCATCACCAAAGAAAATTCAATTCTTTTTCCTAGTAAGATTGATGCCAGTGGTAAAAGTTTGTCCCGACCCTCAGTGCCTGGAAGCAGTGCCTGGAAGCAGTGCTAGGAAGCAGTGCCTGGAAAGCAGTGCCTGGAAGCAGCGCTTGGAAGCAGTGCCTGGAAGCAGTGACTGGAAGCAGTACTAGGAAGCAGTGCCTGGAAGCAGTGCTAGGAAGCAGTGCCTGGAAGCAGTGCCTGGAAGCAGTACTAGGAAGCAGTGCCTGGAAGCAATGCCTGGAAGCAGTGCTAGGAAGCAGTGCCTGGAAGCAGTACCTGGAAGCAGTACCTGGAAGCAGTACCTGGAAGCAGTGCCTGGAAGCAGTGCCTGGAAGCAGTACTAGGAAGCAGTGCCTGGAAGCAATGCCTGGAAGCACTGCTAGGAAGCAGTGCCTGGAAGCAATGCCTGGAAGCAGTGCTAGGAAACAGTGCCTGGAAGCAGCGCTAGGAAGCAGTGCGTGGAAGCAATGCCTGGAAGCAGTACTAGGAAGCAGTGCCTGGAAGCAGTGCTAGGAAGCAGTGCCTGGAAGCAGTGCTAGGAAGCGGTGCTAGGAAGCAGTGCCTGGAAGCAGTGCTAGGAAGCGGTGCTAGGAAGCAGTGCCTGGAAGCAGTACCTGGAAGCAGTACCTGAAAGCAGTGCTAGCAAGCAGTGCCTGGAAGCAGTGCTAAGAAGCAGTGCTAGAAAGCACTGCTAGGAAGCAGTGCCTGGAAGCAATGCCTGGAAGCAGTGCTAGGAAGCGGTGCTAGGAAGCAGTGCCTGGAATTAGTGCTAAGAAGCAGTGCTAGAAAGCACTGCTAGGAAGCAGTGCCTGGAAGCAATGCCTGGAAGCAGTGCTAGGAAGCGGTGCTAGGAAGCAGTGCCTGGAAGCAGTACCTGGAAGCAGTACCTGAAAGCAGTGCTAGCAAGCAGTGCCTGGAAGCAGTACCTGGAAGCAGTACCTGGAAGCAGTACCTGGAAGCAGTGCTAGCAAGCAGTGCCTGCAAACAGTGCCATGAACAGTGGTCCTGGAACACTGGTATACTGGTCCTTGAACATTCTTTCTCACCCCATTCCTTCTTCCCTGAACATTCTTGTATCTATCTCCTCCCCTTCAACCACATTCCACCTCCTCCACCTCCTCCTCCACCTCCACCTCCACCTCCTCCTCCACCTCCACCTCCACCTCCTCCTCCACCTCCACCTCCACCTCCTCCTCCACCTCCACCTCCACCTCCACCTCCACCTCCACCTCCACCTCCTCCTCCACCTCCACCTCCACCTCCACCTCCACCTCCACCTCCTCCACCCCCTCCACCTCCTCAGTGATAAATGAAGAAGAGGAAGAACAATTAGACAGCAACCTCACTGTGTTATTTATGGAGTCTGAGAGAGGCCTGTTGAGAGACCCTGAAGAAGTGGACTCTTGAAGGTGTGGAGCTCTTGAAGGTGTGGAGCTCTTGAAGGTGTGGAGCTCTTGAAGGTGTGGAGCTCTTGAAGGTGTGGGGCCCTTGAAGGTGTAGGGCCATTGAAGGTGTGGGGCCATTGAAGGTGTGGGGCTCTTGAAGGTGTGGGGCCCTTGAAGGTGTGGAGCTCTTGAAGGTGTGGGGCCCTTGAAGGTGTGGGGCCCTTGAAGGTGTGGAGCTCTTGAAGGTGTGGAGCTCTTGAAGGTGTGGGGCCCTTGAAGGTGTGGAGCCCTTGAAGGTGTGGAGCTCTTGAAGGTGTGGGGCCCTTGAAGGTGTGGAGCCCTTGAAGGTGTGGAGCTCTTGAAGGTGTGGGGCCCTTGAAGGTGTGGGGCCCTTGAAGGTGTGGAGCTCTTGAAGGTGTGGGGCCCTTGAAGGTGTAGGGCCATTGAAGGTGTGGGGCCCTTGAAGGTGTGGAGCTCTTGAAGGTGTGGGGCCCTTGAAGGTGTGGGGGGCCTTTGAAGGTGTGGGGGCCCTTGAAGGTGTGGGGGTCCCTTGAAGGTGTGGGGCCCTTGAAGGTGTGGGGCCCTTGAAGGTGTGGGGGTCCCTTGAAGGTGTAGGGGCCCTTGAAGGTGTGGGGGCCCTTGAAGGTGTGGGGGCCCTTGAAGGTGTGGGGGCCCTTGAAGGTGTAGGGGCCCTTGAAGGTGTAGAGTCCCTGGTGATGATGGCGCTTTTGTTGTGGTTGTGGTGATGATGCTGGTGACGCTAGCGGTGACGGTGGCGGTGACGGTGCTGATGACGGTGCTGATGACGGTGCTGGTGACGGTGCTGATGACGGTGCTGGTGACGGTGCTGGTGACGGTGCTAGTGACGGTGCTAGTGACGGTGCTTGTGACGGTGCTGGTGACGGTGCTGGTGACGGTGCTGGTGACGGTGCTGGTGACGGTGCTGGTGACGGTGCTGGTGACGGTGCTGGTGACGGTGCTAGTGACGGTGCTAGTGACGGTGCTTGTGACGGTGCTGGTGACGGTGCTGGTGACTGTGCTGGTGACGGTGCTGGTGACGGTGCTGGTGACGGTGCTGGTGACGGTGCTGGTGACGGTGCTAGTGACGGTGCTAGTGACGGTGCTGGTGACGGTGCTGGTGACGGTGCTGGTGACGGTGCTGGTGACGGTGCTGGTGACGGTGCTGGTGACGGTGCTAGTGACGGTGCTAGTGACGGTGCTGGTGACGGTGCTGGTGACGGTGCTGGTGAAGGTGCTGGTGACGGTGCTGGTGACGGTACTGGTGACGGTGCTGGTGACGGTGCTAGTGACGGTGCTGGTGACGGCATCTTTACAGAAATACGATCTCAGACTTGACAATCTCCGACGTTTGGTTAGCATTTTATTGGCGGAGTAACTTTTGGCTCAAGTTTATGACGCTGGTGAAGAAATCACGGTATAAAAAGTGTGTGTGTGTGTGTGTGTGTGTGAGGGGAAGAGAGAGGGGGAGAAGAACCAAAGAAGAATGACAGGGAAATATGCGAGGAACTCAATAAAAGACTGCAAGAAGTATTGACACTAGCAACACTACGGCTGCCATAAAGGTAGGAAAAGCGTCTGAGATCTACAGGTGCCTCAAACACAACTTTAACACCGAAAGAGAGAAGAAACACTTTAAATACTAGATATGTCAAAATCAATGGAACCAGATGACCAAAACTCATATACACGGTGAAGTGTTCCAACGAATTCTGCTTTTCCACTCTGTGTTGCTTTTGTAGTTTTCCAGCAACCGCAAGTGCTGGAAAAACTACAAGTTCAACACCGATCTTAAACACAGAGAGGCACACATATTTTGTCAAAATAATTCACCGTGGTATAGAGAGGTAAAAATCCTGCGTAACTAACCTAACTGACGACAGGAGAGAGAATGATGTACAGACTACGTATTTCAAGGCTGTAAGAAGGTTTGTACACGATCCTTCGTCAGAGATTAGATATACGTCCTGGAAAGCCAAACTGGGATGATTAGAGAAGTACTCTAGCGGATAGGATAACACCTAGCACCTAGGTGTTGCCCTATCTTATCCCTTATAACACCTCAGTGTAGTTAGTGACAGGATGGAAGGAAGTAACGAGCGGGCTACCACAAGGATCACTTTTTACACCCTTACACTTCCTGATACATGTATACATGTAGATGATCTAAACCCTACCATAGGTAGGGGTAGAACCCGCGGTCAGACCGACGCGTTACGATCGCGGGTTCTATCCCCTCCCGTCGTATGGCTTGTTTGCAATGTGGGCATTACTATTTCGTAAGTCATATAAATGATCTACTGGGGTAGAGAGCCTCTACCATGCCCATATAGATGATCTACTGGGGTAGAGAGCCTCTACCATGCCCATATAAATGATCTACTGGGTAGAGAGCCTCTACTATGCCCATATAGATAATCTACCTGCATGGAAGGCCTGTACCCAGGTAGATGCCAAACTACTATAGGGGGTGAGGCCAGAATAGAACCTCTTCCTGCCACAGGAAGACTTGAACAGGAATGGTGGTACTCTGAAGTGCAGGAAATTTTCAAAGAGAGAAGCAAATGCAAGGTTATTAAGACTGGATCTGGAGGTCAGAGGCCAGGAAAAATAAGAGTACCAATTGAGAGAGAGAGAGAGAGGCCGGGAAAATAAGTGTACCAATTGAGAGGGAGGCCAGGAGAAACGTGCCATGAGAGAGAGGCCAGGAAAATAAGAGTATCAATTGAGAGAGAGAGAGAGAGAGGAGGAAAATAAGAGAACCAGTTGAGAGAGAGGCCTGGAAAATAAGAGTACCAATTGAGAGAGAGAGAGGCCAGGAGAAGAGTACCACGAGAGAGAAACAATACATACACACACACACACACACACACACACACACACACACACACACACACACACACACACACACACACAAATGCAGATGGAATAACAAATAAGTATGAGGAGTGGCATGAAAGAATCAAGGAGACATCCCCAGACATAATAGCACTCACAGAAACAAAACTCACCAGAATAATAACAGATTCAATCTTTCAAATCCTCAGGAAAGACAGAGGGAGGAGAGGGGGAGGAGGAGTTGCACTGCTCATTAAAAACCAGTGGCTTTTTGAGAAAATGGAAGGAATGGATGGCACGGGCGAAAGGGACTACTTAGTAGGAACAATCCAGTCTGAGGGACATAAGGTGATAATTTCGGCAATGTAAAACCCACCACAGAACTGCAGGAGGCCAAGAGAAGAATACGACGAGAGCAACAGAACAATGGTCGACACACTAGCTGAGGTGGCCAGGAGAGCACACATGGGGGAGCAAAGTTACTAGTTATGGGTGATTTCAATCACCCATGGGGGTCCCGAAACATGAAGAGCCAAGATGATGGATGTGATACTGGAAAAACCTCATGCATCAACATATTAGAGACACTACCAGAGAGAGAAGAGAGGATGATCCAGCAAGACTGGACCTTGTATTCACCTTGAGTAGTTCTGACATCGAGGATATCATGTATGAAAGGCCCCTGGGAACTAGAGATCATGTGGTTCTGTGCTTCGACTACATAGTTGAGCTTCAAGTGGAGAGAGTAGCAGGAATAGGTTGGGAAAAACCAAACTACAAAAGGGGGAACTACTCAGGCATGAGGAACTTCCTGCAAGACATTCAGTGGGAGAGGGAACTGACATGAAAGCCAGTACAAGAAATGATGGACTATGTGGCAACAAAATGCAAGGAGGCAGAGGAGAGGTTTGTTCCCAAGGGAAACAGAAATAATGGGAAGAACAGAACGAGTCCTTGGTTCACCCAAAGGTGTAGGGAGGGAGGCAAAAACTAGGTGTACTAGAGAATGGAAAAGGTACAGAAGACAGAGAACTCAGGAAAATAAAGAAATCAGCCGAAGAGCCAGAAACGAATATGCACAGATAAGAAGGGAGGCTCAGAGACAATATGAAAATGACATAGCATCGAAAGTCAAGACTGACCCGAAGCTGTTGTACAGCCACATCAGGAGGAAAACAACAGTCAAGGACCAGGTAATCAGACTGAGGAAGGGTGATGGAGAGTTCACAAGAAACGACCGAGAGGTATGTCAGGAGCTCAACACGAGATTTAAAGAAGTATTTACAGTAGAAACCAGTAGGACTCCAGGAAATCAGAGCAGGGGGGTACACCAGCAAGTGCTGGATGAGGTACATATAACCAAGGAGGAGGTGAAGAAGCTGCTATGCGAACTTGACACCTCAAAGGCGGTGGGACCAGACAACATCTCTCCGTGGGTCCTTAAAGAGGGAGCAGAGATATTGTGTGTACCATTAACAAAGATCTTCAACACATCAATTGAAACTGGGCAACTCCCTGAGGTATGGAAGATGACAAATGTAGTCCCAATTTTTAAAAAGGGAGACAGACATGAGGCACTAAACTACAGACCTGTATCACTAACGTGTATAGTATGCAAAGTCATGGAGAAGATCATCAGGAGGAGAGTGGTGGAGCACCTGGAAAGAAACAAGTGTATAATTGACAACCAGCACGGTTTCAGGAAAGGAAAATCCTGTGTCACAAACCTACTGGAGTTTTATGACAAGGTGACAGAAGTAAGACAAGAGAGAGAGGGGTGGATCGACTGCATTTTTTTGGACTGCAAGAAGGCCTTCGACACAGTTCCTCACAAGAGGTTACTGCAAAAGCTAGAGGATCAGGCACACATAACAGGAAAGGCACTGCAATGGATCAGAGAATACCTGACAGGGAGGCAACAACGAGCCAAGGTACGTGACGAGGTGTCAGAGTGGGCGCCTGTGACAAGCAGGGTTCCACAGGGGTCAGTCCTAGGACCGGTGCTATTCTTGGTATATGTGAATGACATAACGGAAGGGATAGACTCAGAAGTGTCCTTGTTTGCAGATGATGTGAAGTTAATGAGAAGAATCAAATCGGATGAGGATCAGGCAGGACTACAAAGAGACCTGGACAGGTTGCAAGCCTGGTCAAGCAACTGGCTCCTTGAGTTTAACCCTGCCAAATGCAAAGTCATGAAGATTGGGGAAGGGCAAAGAAGACCGCATACACAATATAGTTTAGATGGCCAAAGACTGCAAACCTCACTCAAGGAAAAAGATCTGGGGGTGAGTATAACACCGAGCATATCTCCTGAGGCGCACATCAATCAGATAACTGCTGCAGCATACCGGCGCCTGGCAAACCTACGGATAGCGTTACGATACCTCAGTAAGGATTCGTTCAAGACTCTGTATACCATTTACGTCAGGCCCATACTGGAGTATGCAGCACCAGTTTGGAATCCGTACCTAGTCAAGCACGTCAAGAAATTAGAGAAAGTGCAAAGGTTTGCAACAAAACTAGTCCCAGAGGTAAGGGGATTAACCTACGAAGAAAGGTTGAGGGAAATCGGCCTGACGACACTGGAGGACAGGAGGATCAGGGTAGACATGATAACGACATAAAATACTGCGCGGAATAGACAAGGTGGACAAAGATGGGATGTTCCAGAGATGGGACACAGACACAAGAGGTCACAATTGGAAGTTGAAGACTCAGATGAATCAAAGGGATGTTAGGAAGTATTTCTTCAGTCATAGAGTTGTCAGGCCGTGGAATAGCCTAGAAAGTGACGTAGTAGAGGCGGGAACCATACATAGTTTTAAGGCGAGGTATGATAAAGCTCATGGGGCAGGGAGAGAGAGGACCTAGTAGCAATCAGCGAAGAGGCGGGGCCAGGAGCTATGACTCAACCCATGCAACCACAAATAGGTGAATACAAATAGGTGAGTACACACACACACACACACACACACACACACACACACACACACACACACACACACACACACACACACACACACACACACACACACACACACACACACACACACACACCTCATTTACAGATCTTATCTCTCCCAGAAAGATTTCCACGATGGAAATTCCTTTTTCTCAGCGTCAGTACTCTGCTTTTACACTTCGTGAGCTCTCGCCAGAATTATTTTTAAAGCTCCTTACTCGACAGTGTTCCATTTGGAGGTGTTCCACATTAAAGCCTCTTGCTTGTGAGTGTTCCATTTAGAGGTGTTCCATATTTGAACCTCACGGTTACACTTGTTCTATGTCGAAGTGTTCCATGTTTGAACCTTTCCTTTACAAGTGTTTCAAGTTATCGTTTCTTGTTTACAAGTGTTCCAAGTTATCGTTTCTTGTTTACAAGTGTTTCAATTTATTGTTTCTTGTTTACAAGTGTTCCAAGTTATTGTTTCTTGTTTACAAGTGTTCCAAGTTATTGTTTCTTGTTTACAAGTGTTCCAAGTTATTGTTTCTTGTTTACAAGTGTTCCAAGTTATTGTTTCTTGTTTACAAGTGTTCCAAGTTATTGTTTCTTGTTTACAAGTGTTCCAAGTTATCGTTTCTTGTTTACAAGTGTTCCAAGTTATTGATTCTTGTTTACAAGTGTTCCAAGTCATTGTTTCTTGTTTACAAGTGTTTCAAGTTATTGTTTCTCGTTTACAAGTGTTCCAAGTTATAGTTTCTTGTTTACAAGTGTTCCATTTCGTTACCCAATTTATTAATTTATTAATTGGTGAAGTTGCTATAAGGATTTACGATTTTTTAAGGGAACTGAATATAATCTGGAGACATGGAGTGATTAAAAATAATTCTGTTATCTTGGTAAGATATAGCCACTTGTATCTTATCTATGGTTACTTGTAGTTCGTCTATGGTTACTTATAAGATACGTGTGTTTACCTTTTTAGAAATGTGTGTGTACGCTCCAAGAGACGTGTGTGTGTGTGTACGCTCCAAGAGACGTGTGTGCGTGTACGCTCCAAGAGACGTATGTGTGTGTACGCTCCAAGAGACGTGTGTGTGTGTACGCTCCAAGAGACGTATGTGTGTGTACGCTCCAAGAGACGTATGTGTGTGTACGCTCCAAGAGACGTGTGTGTGTGTACGCTCCAAGAGACGTATGTGTGTGTACGCTCCAAGAGACGTATGTGTGTGTACGCTCCAAGAGACGTGTGTGTGTGTACGCTCCAAGAGACGTATGTGTGTGTACGCTCCAAGAGACGTGTGTGTGTGTACGCTCCAAGAGACGTATGTGTGTGTACGCTCCAAGAGACGTGTGTGTGTGTACGCTCCAAGAGACGTATGTGTGTGTACGCTCCAAGAGACGTGTGTGTGTGTGTACGCTCCAAGAGTCGTTTGTGTGTGTACGCTCCAAGAGACGTGTGTGTGTGTACGCTCCAAGAGACGTGTGTGTGTGTACGCTCCAAGAGACGTATGTGTGTGTACGCTCCAAGAGACGTGTGTGTGTGTGTACGCTCCAAGAGACGTATGTGTGTGTACGCTCCAAGAGACGTGTGTGTGTGTACGCTCCAAGAGACGTGTGTGTGTGTGTACGCTCCAAGAGACGTGTGTGTGTGTACGCTCCAAGAGACGTATGTGTGTGTACGCTCCAAGAGACGTGTGTGTGTGTGTACGCTCCAAGTGACGTGTGTGTGTGTGTACGCTCCAAGAGACGTGTGTGTGTGTGTACGCTCCAAGAGACGTGTGTGTGTGTGTACGCTCCAAGAGACGTGTGTGTGTGTGTACGCTCCAAGAGACGTGTGTGTGTGTGTACGCTCCAAGAGACGTATGTGTGTGTGTACGCTCCAAGAGACGTGTGTGTGTGTGGACGCTCCAAGAGACGTGTGTGTGTGTGTACGCTCCAAGAGACGTGTGTGTGTGTGTACGCTCCAAGAGACGTGTGTGTGTGTGTACGCTCCAAGAGACGTGTGTGTGTGTGTACGCTCCAAGAGACGTGTGTGTGCCAGTGTGTAACCTTTCCAACTCCTGGAGCTGTGAATACTCTTGAGTCAATATCTAGCATCCTTTCAACTCTTCAACTCCCCTCTCACCTCTCCCTTAAACCCCCCTTCCACCTCCCTACCACCTATCCCTTATCCCCATCCCTCCTACCACCTATCCCTTCCATCCAGGAGGTAACCCCAACCATCGCCTGCCATCTACTTCACATTTACCAACTCTGGCACCGTACGAGGTAAGAAATTTGGCATTCTGCTGCCATCATGGCACCGAGTGCCTCTTGAATTCACTACATGGTCGTCTAGTTTCTTGCCCCCGGCTTGCAGGGTATTAAAAAGTGGAATATGGGCACAAAAGCCGAGATTTAGCGAGAGCCGTGTTGAGTGGGGGTCCTGTTTCTTTCAGGGGTCCCGTGAGAGTCTGGAGTGTGTAGTGTGAGAGAGACTGTGGATGGTGACACTGGCTGAGAGGTTGGTGGTGTGTGATGGTGGTGGTGGTGATATGTGGTGATGGTGGTGGTGGTGTTACTAGTGATGGGAGTAATTTTAGGGTTGATACTAGTAGTAGTGGTTGTATGAATGCTGGTAATGTTGCAGTGGTGGTGTTGTTGATGGTGTTACGGTGGTGCTGGTAGTGGTGGTAGGTGGAGGAAGGTGAAGGAAGGTGAAGGAAGATGAAGGAAGATGAAGGAAGGAAGGTAAGTGAAGGAAGGTAAAATAAGGAAGGTAAGTGATGGAAGTTGAAGGAAGGTAAGTGAAGGAAGGTAAGAGAAGGAAGGTAAGTGAAGGAAGGTAAGTGAAGGAAGGAAGGTGAAGGAAGGAAGGCAAGTGAAGGAATGTGAAGGAAGACAAGTAAAGGAAGGTGAAAAAGAACAAGTGAAAGAAGGTGATAGAAGGAAGG
Organism: Cherax quadricarinatus; assembly: GCF_038502225.1. NCBI lineage: Eukaryota > Metazoa > Arthropoda > Malacostraca > Decapoda > Parastacidae > Cherax > Cherax quadricarinatus. The sequence goes on from NC_091357.1 coordinate 18,664,498, forward strand.
CAAGTGAAGGAAGGTGATGGAAGGAAGGCAGTGAAGGAAGGTGATGGAAGGAAGGCAGTGAAGGAAGGTAATGGAAGGAAGGCAGTGAAGGAAGGTAATGGTAGGAAGGCAGTGAAGGAAGGTGATGGAAGGAAGGCAGTGAAGGAAGGTGATGGAAGGAAGGCAGTGAAGGAAGGTAATGGAAGGAAGGCAGTGAAGGAAGGCAATGGAAGGAAGGCAGTGAAGGAAGGTAATGGAAGGAAGGCAGTGAAGGAAGGTAATGGAAGGAAGGCAGTGAAGGAAGGCAATGGAAGGAAGGCAGTGAAGGAAGGTGATGGAAGGAAGGCAGTGAAGGAAGGTGATGGAAGGAAGGCAGTGAAGGAAGGTAATGGAAGGAAGGCAGTGAAGGAAGGTAATGGTAGGAAGGCAGTGAAGGAAGGTGATGGAAGGAAGGCAGTGAAGGAAGGTGATGGAAGGAAGGCAGTGAAGGAAGGTAATGGAAGGCAGGCAGTGAAGGAAGGCAATGGAAGGAAGGCAGTGAAGGAAGGTGATGGAAGAAAGGCAGTGAAGGAAGGTGATGGAAGGAAGGCAGTGAAGGAAGGTGATGGAAGGAAGGCAGTGAAGGAAGGTGATGGAAGGAAGGCAGTGAAGGAAGGTAATGGAAGGAAGGCAGTGAAGGAAGGTGATGGAAGGAAGGCAGTGAAGGAAAGTGATGGAAGGAAGGCAGTGAAGGAAAGTGATGGAAGGAAGGCAGTGAAGGAAGGTGATGGAAGGAAGGCAGTGAAGGAAGGTGATGGAAGGAAGGCAGTAAAGGAAGGTGATGGAAGGAAGGCAGTGAAGGAAGGCAATGGAAGGAAGGCAGTGAAGGAAGGTGATGGAAGGAAGGCAGTGAAGGAAAGTGATGGAAGGAAGGCAGTGAAGGAAGGTGATGGAAGGAAGGCAGTAAAGGAAGGTGATGGAAGGAAGGCAGTGAAGGAAGGTGATGGAAGGAAGGCAGTGAAGGAAGGTGATGGAAGGAAGGCAGTGAAGGAAGGTGATGGAAGGAAGGCAGTGAAGGAAAGTGATGGAAGGAAGGCAGTGAAGGAAGGTGATGGAAGGAAGGCAGTGAAGGAAGGTGATGGAAGGAAGGCAGTGAAGGAAAGTGATGGAAGGAAGGCAGTGAAGGAAGGTGATGGAAGGAAGGCAGTGAAGGAAGGTGATGGAAGGAAGGCAGTGAAGGAAGGTGATGGAAGGAAGGCAGTGAAGGAAAGTGATGGAAGGAAGGCAGTGAAGGAAGGTGATGGAAGTAACGCAGTGAAGGAAGGTGATGGAAGGAAAGCAGTGAAGGAAGGTGATGGAAGGAAGGCAGTGAAGGAAGGTGATGGAAGGAAGGCAGTGAAAGAAGGTGATGGAAGGAAGGCAGTGAAGGAAAGTGATGGAAGGAAGGCAGTGAAGGAAGGTGATGGAAGGAAGGCAGTGAAGACAGTGAAGGAAGGTGAAGACAGTGAAGGAAGGTGAAGACAGTGAAGGAAGGTGAAGACAGTGAAGGAAGGTGAAGACAGTGAAGGAAGGTGAAGACAGTGAAGGAAGGTGAAGACAGTGAAGGAAGGTGAAGACAGTGAAGGAAGGTGATGGAAAGAAGGCAGTAAAGGAAGGTGATGGAAGGAAGGCAGTGAAGGGAAGTGATGGAAGGAAGGCAGTGAAGGAAAGTGATGGAAGGAAGGCAGTGAAGGAAGGTGATGGAAGGAAGGCAGTGAAGGAAAGTGATGGAAGGAAAGCAGTGAAGGAAAGTGATGGAAGGAAGGCAGTGAAGGAAAGTGATGGAAGGAAGGCAGTGAAGGAAAGAGATGGAAGGAAGGCAGTGAAGGAAGGTGATGGAAGGAAGGCAGTGAAGAAAAGTGATGGAAGGAAGGCAGTGAAGGAAAGTGATGGAAGGAAGGCAGTGAAGGAAAGTGATGGAAGGAAGGCAGTGAAGGAAGATGATGAAAGGAAGGCAGTGAAGGAAGGTGATGGAAGGAAGGCAGTGAAGGAAAGTGATGGAAGGAAGGCAGTGAAGGAAAGTGATGGAAGGAAGGCAGTGAAGGAAGATTATGGAAGGAAGGCAGTGAAGGAAGGTGATGGAAGGAAGGCAGTGAAGGAAAGTGATGGAATGAAGGCAGTGAAGGAAAGTGATGGAAGGAAGGCAGTGAAGGAAGGTGATGGAAGGAAGGCAGTGAAGGAAGGTGATGGAAGGAAGGCAGTGAAGGAAAGTGATGGAAGGAAGGCAGTGAAGGAAGGTGATGGAAGGAAGGCAGTGAAGGAAGGTGATGGAAGAAAGGCAGTGAAGGAAGGTGATGGAAGGAAGGCAGTGAAGGAAGGTGATGGAAGGAAGGCAGTGAAGGAAGGTGATGGAAGGAAGGCAGTGAAGGAAAGTGATGGAAGGAAGGCAGTGAAGGAAGGTGATGGAAGGAAGGCAGTGAAGGAAGGTGATGGAAGGAAGGCAGTGAAGGAAGTGATGGAAGGAAGGCAGTGAAGGAAGGTGATGGAAGGAAGGCAGTGAAGGAAGGTGATGGAAGGAAGGTAGTGAAGGAAGGTGATAGAAGGAAGGCAGTGAAGGAAGGTGATGGAAGGAAGGCAGTGAAGGAAGGTGATGGAAGGAAGGCAGTGAAGGAAGGTGATGGAAGGAAGGCAGTGAAGGAAGGTAATGGAAGGAAGGCAGTGAAGGAAGGTGATGGAAGGAAGGCAGTGAAGGAAGGTAATGGAAGGAAGGCAGTGAAGGAAGGTGAAGGAAGGAAGGCAGTGAAGGAAGGTGATGGAAGGAAGGCAGTGAAGGAAGGTGATGGAAGGAAGGCAGTGAAGGAAAGTGATGGAAGGAAGGCAGTGAAGGAAGGTGATGGAAGGAAGGCAGTGAAGGAAGGTGATGGAAGGAAGGCAGTGAAGGAAGGTGATCGAAGGAAGGCAGTGAAGGAAGGTGATGGAAGGAAGGCAGTGAAGGAAGGTAATGGAAGGAAGGCAGTGAAGGAAGGTGAAGGAAGGAAGGCAGTGAAGGAAGGAAGGCAGTGAAGGAAGGCAGTGAAGGAAGGCAGTGAAGGAAGGCAGTGAAGGAAGGCAGTGAAGGAAGGTGATGGAAGGAAGGTGATGGAAGGAAGGCAGTGAAGGAAGGCAGTGAAGGAAGGCAGTGAAGGAAGGGCTATATTAAACCAGGCTTCAAGTCTGGGTCATATTTCACCAAGAAATATTTGTGTCCAGAAAAACACACTTTTATTAAAATCAGATTATGTTGTAGATATTATATAGCAGTGGTGACTGGAATATAGCAGTGGTGACTGGAATATAGCAGTGGTGACTGGAATATAGCAGTGGTGGCTGGAATATAGCAGTGGTGACTGGAATATAGCAGTGGTGACTGGAATATAGCAGTGGTGACTGGAATATAGCAGTGGTGACTGGAATATAGCAGTGGTGGCTGGAATATAGCAGTGGTGACTGGAATATAGCAGTGGTGACTGGAATATAGCAGTGGTGACTGGAATATAGCAGTGGTGGCTGGAATATAGCAGTGGTGGTTGGAATATAGCAGTGGTGACTGGAATATAGCAGTGGTGACTGGAATATAGCAGTGGTGACTGGAATATAGCAGTGGTGGCTGGAATATAGCAGTGGTGACTGGAATATAGCAGTGGTGACTGGAATATAGCAGTGGTGACTGGAATATAGCAGTGGTGACTGGAATATAGCAGTGGTAACTGGAATATAGCAGTGGTGACTGGAATATAGCAGTGGTGACTGGAATATAGCAGTGGTGACTGGAATATAGCAGTGGTGACTGGAATATAGCAGTGGTGGCTGGAATATAGCAGTGGTGACTGGAATATAGCAGTGGTGACTGCAATATACCAGTGGTGACTGGAATATAGCAGTGGTGACTGGAATATAGCAGTGGTGGCTGGAATATAGCAGTGGTGACTGGAATATAGCAGTGGTGACTGGAATATAGCAGTGGTGACTGGAATATAGCAGTGGTGCCTGGAATATAGCAGTGGTGGCTGGAATATAGCAGTGGTGACTGGAATATAGCAGTGGTGACTGGAATATAGCAGTGGTGACTGGAATATAGCAGTGGTGGCTGGAATATAGCAGTGGTGACTGGAATATAGCAGTGGTGACTGGAATATAGCAGTGGTGACTGGAATATAGCAGTGGTGACTGGAATATAGCAGTGGTAACTGGAATATAGCAGTGGTGACTGGAATATAGCAGTGGTGACTGGAATATAGCAGTGGTGACTGGAATATAGCAGTGGTGACTGGAATATAGCAGTGGTGGCTGGAATATAGCAGTGGTGACTGGAATATAGCAGTGGTGACTGGAATATAGCAGTGGTGACTGGAATATAGCAGTGGTGACTGGAATATAGCAGTGGTGGCTGGAATATAGCAGTGGTGACTGGAATATAGCAGTGGTGACTGGAATATAGCAGTGGTGAATGGAATATAGCAGTGGTGGCTGGAATATAGCAGTGGTGGCTGGAATATAGCAGTGGTGACTGGAATATAGCAGTGGTGACTGGAATATAGCAGTGGTGACTGGAATATAGCAGTGGTGGCTGGAATATAGCAGTGGTGACTGGAATATAGCAGTGGTGACTGGAATATAGCAGTGGTGACTGGAATATAGCAGTGGTGACTGGAATATAGCAGTGGTAACTGGAATATAGCAGTGGTGACTGGAATATAGCAGTGGTGACTGGAATATAGCAGTGGTGACTGGAATATAGCAGTGGTCACTGGAATATAGCAGTGATGACTGGAATATAGCAGTGGTGGCTGGAATATAGCAGTGGTGACTGGAATATAGCAGTGGTGACTGGAATATAGCAGTGGTGACTGGAATATAGCAGTGGTGACTGGAATATAGCAGTGGTGACTGGAATATAGCAGTGGTGGCTGGAATATAGCAGTGGTGGCTGAAATATAGCAGTGGTGACTGGAATATAGCAGTGGTGACTGGAATATAGCAGTGGTGACTGGAATATAGCAGTGGTGACTGGAATATAGCAGTGGTGACTGGAATATAGCAGTGGTGACTGGAATATAGCAGTGGTGACTGGAATATAGCAGTGGTGACTGGAATATAGCAGTGGTGACTGGAATATAGCAGTGGTGACTGGAATATAGCAGTGGTGACTGGAATATAGCAGTGGTGACTGGAATATAGCACTGGTGGCTGGAATATAGCAGTGGTGGCTGGAATATAGCAGTGGTGACTGGAATATAGCAGTGGTGACTGGAATATAGCAGTGGTGACTGGAATATAGCAGTGGTGACTGGAATATAGCAGTGGTGACTGGAATATAGCAGTGGTGACTGGAATATAGCAGTGGTGGCTGGAATATAGCAGTGGTGGCTGGAATATAGCAGTGGTGACTGGAATATAGCAGTGGTGACTGGAATATAGCAGTGGTGACTGGAATATAGCAGTGGTGACTGGAATATAGCAGTGGTGACTGGAATATAGCAGTGGTGACTGGAATATAGCAGTGGTGGCTGGAATATAGCAGTGATGGCTGGAATATAGCAGTGGTGACTGGAATATAGCAGTGGTGACTGGAATATAGCAGTGGTGACTGGAATATAGCAGTGGTGACTGGAATATAGCAGTGGTGACTGGAATATAGCAGTGATGAATGGAATATAGCAGTGGTGACTGGAATATAGCAGTGGTGACTGGAATATAGCAGTGGTGACTGGAATATAGCAGTGGTGACTGGAATTTAGCAGTGGTGACTGGAATATAGCAGTGGTGACTGGAATATAGCAGTGGTGACTGGAATATAGCAGTGGTGACTGGAATATAGCAGTGGTGACTGGAATATAGCAGTGGTGACTGGAATATAGCAGTGGTGATTGGAATATAGCAGTGGTGACTGGAATAAAGCAGTAGTGACTGGAATATAGCAGTGGTGACTGCAATATAGCAGTGGTGACTGGAATATAGCAGTGGTGGCTGGAATATAGCAGTGGTGGCTGGAATATAGCAGTGGTGACTGGAATATAGCAGTGGTAACTGGAATATAACAGTGGTGACTGCAATATAGCAGGTGACTGGAATATAGCAGTGGTGGCTGGAATATAGCAGTGGTGACTGCAATATAGAAGGTGACTGGAATATAGCAGTGGTGGCTGGAATATAGCAGTGGTGACTGGAATATAGCAGTGGTAACTGGAATATAGCAGTGGTGACTGGAATATAGCAGTGGTGGCTGGAATATAGAAGTGGTGACTGCAATATAGCAGGTGACTGGAATATAGCAGTGGTGGCTGGAATATAGCAGTGGTGACTGGAATATAGCAGTGGTAACTGGAATATAGCAGTGGTGACTGGAATATAGCAGTGGTGGCTGGAATATAGCAGTGGTGACTGCAATATAGCAGGTGACTGGAATATAGCAGTGGTGGCTGGAATATAGCAGTGGTGACTGGAATATAGCAGTGGTAACTGGAATATAGCAGTGGTGACTGGAATATAGCAGTGGTGGCTGGAATATAGCAGTGGTGACTGCAATATAGCAGTGGTGACTGGAATATAGCAGTGGTGACTGGAATATAGCAGTGGTGACTGGAATATAGCAGTGGTGACTGGAATATAGCAGTGGTGACTGGAATATAGCAGTGGTGACTGGAATATAGCAGTGGTGACTGGAATATAGCAGTGGTGACTGGAATATAGCAGTGGTGACTGGAATTTAGCAGTGGTGACTGGAATATAGCAGTGGTGACTGGAATATAGCAGTGGTGACTGGAATATAGCAGTGGGGACTGGAATATAGCAGTGGTGACTGGAATATAGCAGTGGTGACTGGAATATAGCAGTGGTGATTGGAATATAGCAGTGGTGACTCGAATAAAGCAGTGGTGACTGGAATATAGCAGTGGTGACTGCAATATAGCAGTGGTGACTGGAATATAGCAGTGGTGGCTGGAATATAGCAGTGGTGGCTGGAATATAGCAGTGGTGACTGGAATATAGCAGTGGTAACTGGAATATAACAGTGGTGACTGCAATATAGCAGGTGACTGGAATATAGCAGTGGTGGCTGGAATATAGCAGTGGTGACTGGAATATAGCAGTGGTAACTGGAATATAGCAGTGGTGACTGGAATATAGCAGTGGTGGCTGGAATATAGCAGTGGTGACTGCAATATAGCAGGTGACTGGAATATAGCAGTGGTGGCTGGAATATAGCAGTGGTGACTGGAATATAGCAGAGGTAACTGGAATATAGCAGTGGTGACTGCAATATAGCAGGTGACTGGAATATAGCAGTGGTGACTGGAATATAGCAGTGGTGACTGGAATATAGCAGTGGTGGCTGGAATATAGCAGTAGTGACTGGAATATAGCAGTGGTGACTGGAATATAGCAGTGTTGACTGCAATATAGCAGTGGTGATTGGAGTATAGCAGTGGTGACTGGAATATAGCAGTGGTGACTGCAATATAGCAGTGGTGAATGCAATATAGCAGTGGTGACTGGAATATAGCAGTGGTGACTGCAATATAGCAGTGGTGACTGGAATATAGCAGTGGTGACTGGAATATAGCAGTGGTGACTGGAATATAGCAGTGGTGACTGGAATATAGCAGTGGTGACTGGAATATAGCAATGGTGACTGGAATATAGCAGTGGTGACTGGAATATAGCAGTGGTGACTGGAATATAGCAGTGGTGGCTGGAATATAGCAGTGGTGACTGGAATATAGCAGTGGTGACTGGAATATAGCAGTGGTGACTGGAATATAGCAGTTGTGACTGGAATATAGCAGTGGTGACTGGAATATAGCAGTGGTGACTGGAATATAGCAGTGGTGATTGCAATATAGCAGTGGTGACTGAAATATAGCAGTGGTGACTGGAATATAGCAGTGGTGACTGGAATATAGCAGTGGTGGCTAGAATATAGCAGTGATGACTGGAATATAGCAGTGGTGACTGGACTATAGCAGTGGTGACTGGAATATAGCAGTGGTGACTGGAATATAGCAGTGGTGACTGGAATATAGCAGTGGTGACTGGAATATAGCAGTGGTGACTGGAATATAGCAGTGGTGACTGGAATATAGCAGTGATGACTGGAATATAGCAGTGGGGACTGGAATATAGCAGTGGTGACTGGAATATAGCAATGGTGACTGGAATATAGCAGTGGTGACTGCAATATAGCAATGGTGACTGGAATATAGCAGTGGTGACTGCAATATAGCAGTGGTGACTGCAATATAGCAATGGTGACTGGAATATAGCAGTGGTGACTGCAATATAGCAGGTGACTGGAATATAGCAGTGGTGACTGGAATATAGCAGTGGTGACTGGAATATAGCAGTGGTGGCTGGAATATAGCAGTAGTGACTGGAATATAGCAGTGGTGACTGGAATATAGCAGTGTTGACTGCAATATAGCAGTGGTGACTGGAGTATAGCAGTGGTGACTGGAATATAGCAGGGGTGACTGCAATATAGCAGTGGTGAATGCAATATAGCAGTGGTGACTGGAATATAGCAGTGGTGACTGCAATATAGCAGTGGTGACTGGAATATAGCAGTGGTGACTGCAATATACCAGTGGTGACTGGAATATAGCAGTGGTGACTGGAATATAGCAGTGGTGACTGGAATATAGCAGTGGTGACTGGAATATAGCAATGGTGACTGGAATATAGCAGTGGTGACTGGAATATAGCAGTGGTGACTGGAATATAGCAGTGGTGGCTGGAATATAGCAGTGGTGACTGGAATATAGCAGTGGTGACTGGAATATAGCAGTGGTGACTGGAATATAGCAGTGGTGGCTGGAATATAGCAGTGGTGACTGGAATATAGCAGTGGTGACTGGAATATAGCAGTGGTGACTGGAATATAGCAGTGGTGACTGGAATATAGCAGTGGTAACTGGAATATAGCAGTGGTGACTGGAATATAGCAGTGGTGACTGGAATATAGCAGTGGTGACTGGAATATAGCAGTGGTGACTGGAATATAGCAGTGGTGGCTGGAATATAGCAGTGGTGACTGGAATATAGCAGTGGTGACTGGAATATAGCAGTGGTGACTGGAATATAGCAGTGGTGACTGGAATATAGCAGTGGTGGCTGGAATATAGCAGTGGTGACTGGAATATAGCAGTGGTGACTGGAATATAGCAGTGGTGAATGGAATATAGCAGTGGTGGCTGGAAAATAGCAGTGGTGGCTGGAATATAGCAGTGGTGACTGGAATATAGCAGTGGTGACTGGAATATAGCAGTGGTGACTGGAATATAGCAGTGGTGGCTGGAATATAGCAGTGGTGACTGGAATATAGCAGTGGTGACTGGAATATAGCAGTGGTGACTGGAATATAGCAGTGGTGACTGGAATATAGCAGTGGTAACTGGAATATAGCAGTGGTGACTGGAATATAGCAGTGGTGACTGGAATATAGCAGTGGTGACTGGAATATAGCAGTGGTGACTGGAATATAGCAGTGATGACTGGAATATAGCAGTGGTGGCTGGAATATAGCAGTGGTGACTGGAATATAGCAGTGGTGACTGGAATATAGCAGTGGTGACTGGAATATAGCAGTGGTGACTGGAATATAGCAGTGGTGACTGGAATATAGCAGTGGTGGCTGGAATATAGCAGTGGTGGCTGGAATATAGCAGTGGTGACTGGAATATAGCAGTGGTGACTGGAATATAGCAGTGGTGACTGGAATATAGCAGTGGTGACTGGAATATAGCAGTGGTGACTGGAATACAGCAGTGGTGACTGGAATATAGCAGTGGTGACTGGATTATAGCAGTGGTGACTGGAATATAGCAGTGGTGACTGGAATATAGCAGTGGTGACTGGAATATAGCAGTGGTGACTGGAATATAGCAGTGGTGACTGGAATATAGCAGTGGTGGCTGGAATATAGCAGTGGTGGCTGGAATATAGCAGTGGTGACTGGAATATAGCAGTGGTGACTGGAATATAGCAGTGGTGACTGGAATATAGCAGTGGTGACTGGAATATAGCAGTGGTGACTGGAATATAGCAGTGGTGACTGGAATATAGCAGTGGTGGCTGGAATATAGCAGTGGTGGCTGGAATATAGCAGTGGTGACTGGAATATAGCAGTGGTGACTGGAATATAGCAGTGGTGACTGGAATATAGCAGTGGTGACTGGAATATAGCAGTGGTGACTGGAATATAGCAGTGGTGGCTGGAATATAGCAGTGGTGGCTGGAATATAGCAGTGGTGACTGGAATATAGCAGTGGTGACTGGAATATAGCAGTGGTGACTGGAATATAGCAGTGGTGACTGGAATATAGCAGTGGTGACTGGAATATAGCAGTGGTGACTGGAATATAGCAGTGGTGACTGGAATATAGCAGTGGTGACCGGAATATAGCAGTGGTGACTGGAATTTAGCAGTGGTGACTGGAATATAGCAGTGGTGACTGGAATATAGCAGTGGTGACTGGAATATAGCAGTGGTGACTGGAATATAGCAGTGGTGACTGGAATATAGCAGTGGTGACTGGAATATAGCAGTGGTGATTGGAATATAGCAGTGGTGACTGGAATAAAGCAGTGGTGACTGGAATATAGCAGTGGTGGCTAGAATATAGCAGTGGTGACTGGAATATAGCAGTGGTGGCTGGAATATAGCAGTGGTGGCTGGAATATAGCAGTGGTGACTGGAATATAGCAGTGGTAACTGGAATATAACAGTGGTGACTGCAATATAGCAGGTGACTGGAATATAGCAGTGGTGGCTGGAATATAGCAGTGGTGACTGCAATATAGAAGGTGACTGGAATATAGCAGTGGTGGCTGGAATATAGCAGTGGTGACTGGAATATAGCAGTGGTAACTGGAATATAGCAGTGGTGACTGGAATATAGCAGTGGTGGCTGGAATATAGAAGTGGTGACTGCAATATAGCAGGTGACTGGAATATAGCAGTGGTGGCTGGAATATAGCAGTGGTGACTGGAATATAGCAGTGGTAACTGGAATATAGCAGTGGTGACTGGAATATAGCAGTGGTGGCTGGAATATAGCAGTGGTGACTGCAATATAGCAGGTGACTGCAATATAGCAGTGGTGGCTGGAATATAGCAGTGGTGACTGGAATATAGCAGTGGTAACTGGAATATAGCAGTGGTGACTGGAATATAGCAGTGGTGGCTGGAATATAGCAGTGGTGACTGCAATATAGCAGTGGTGACTGGAATATAGCAGTGGTGACTGGAATATAGCAGTGGTGACTGGAATATAGCAGTGGTGACTGGAATATAGCAGTGGTGACTGGAATATAGCAGTGGTGACTGGAATATAGCAGTGGTGACTGGAATATAGCAGTGGTGACTGGAATATAGCAGTGGTGACTGGAATATAGCAGTGGTGACTGGAATATAGCAGTGGTGTCTGGAATTTAGCAGTGGTGACTGGAATATAGCAGTGGTGACTGGAATATAGCAGTGGTGACTGGAATATAGCAGTGGTGACTGGAATATAGCAGTGGTGACTGGAATATAGCAGTGGTGACTGGAATATAGCAGTGGTGATTGGAATATAGCAGTGGTGACTGGAATATAGCAGTGGTGACTGCAATATAGCAGTGGTGACTGGAATATAGCAGTGGTGGCTGGAATATAGCAGTGGTGGCTGGAATATAGCAGTGGTGACTGGAATATAGCAGTGGTAACTGGAATATAACAGTGGTGACTGCAATATAGCAGGTGACTGGAATATAGCAGTGGTGGCTGGAATATAGCAGTGGTGACTGCAATATAGAAGGTGACTGGAATATAGCAGTGGTGGCTGGAATATAGCAGTGGTGACTGGAATATAGCAGTGGTAACTGGAATATAGCAGTGGTGACTGGAATATAGCAGTGGTGGCTGGAATATAGCAGTGTTGACTGCAATATAGCAGGTGACTGGAATATAGCAGTGGTGGCTGGAATATAGCAGTGGTGACTGGAATATAGCAGTGGTAACTGGAATATAGCAGTGGTGACTGCAATATAGCAGGTGACTGGAATATAGCAGTGGTGACTGGAATATAGCAGTGGTGACTGGAATATAGCAGTGGTGGCTGGAATATAGCAGTAGTGACTGGAATATAGCAGTGGTGACTGGAATATAGCAGTGTTGACTGCAATATAGCAGTGGTGATTGGAGTATAGCAGTGGTGACTGGAATATAGCAGTGGTGACTGCAATATAGCAGTGGTGAATGCAATATAGCAGTGGTGACTGGAATATAGCAGTGGTGACTGCAATATAGCAGTGGTGACTGGAATATAGCAGTGGTGACTGCAATATACCAGTGGTGACTGGAATATAGCAGTGGTGACTGGAATATAGCAGTGGTGACTGGAATATAGCAGTGGTGACTGGAATATAGCAATGGTGACTGGAATATAGCAGTGGTGACTGGAATATAGCAGTGGTGACTGGAATATAGCAGTGGTGGCTGGAATATAGCAGTGGTGACTGGAATATAGCAGTGGTGACTGGAATATAGCAGTGGTGACTGGAATATAGCAGTTGTGACTGGAATATAGCAGTGGTGACTGGAATATAGCAGTGGTGACTGGAATATAGCAGTGGTGATTGCAATATAGCAGTGGTGACTGAAATATAGCAGTGGTGACTGGAATATAGCAGTGGTGACTGGAATATAGCAGTGGTGGCTAGAATATAGCAGTGATGACTGGAATATAGCAGTGGTGACTGGACTATAGCAGTGGTGACTGGAATATAGCAGTGGTGACTGGAATATAGCAGTGGTGACTGGAATATAGCAGTGGTGACTGGAATATAGCAGTGGTGACTGGAATATAGCAGTGGTGACTGGAATATAGCAGTGATGACTGGAATATAGCAGTGGGGACTGGAATATAGCAGTGGTGACTGTAATATAGCAATGGTGACTGGAATATAGCAGTGGTGACTGCAATATTGCAATGGTGACTGGAATATAGCAGTGGTGACTGCAATATAGCAGTGGTGACTGCAATATAGCAATGGTGACTGGAATATAGCAGTGGTGACTGCAATATAGCAGGTGACTGGAATATAGCAGTGGTGACTGGAATATAGCAGTGGTGACTGGAATATAGCAGTTGTGGCTGGAATATAGCAGTAGTGACTGGAATATAGCAGTGGTGACTGGAATATAGCAGTGTTGACTGCAATATAGCAGTGGTGACTGGAGTATAGCAGTGGTGACTGGAATATAGCAGGGGTGACTGCAATATAGCAGTGGTGAATGCAATATAGCAGTGGTGACTGGAATATAGCAGTGGTGACTGCAATATAGCAGTGGTGACTGGAATATAGCAGTGGTGACTGCAATATACCAGTGGTGACTGGAATATAGCAGTGGTGACTGGAATATAGCAGTGGTGACTGGAATATAGCAGTGGTGACTGGAATATAGCAATGGTGACTGGAATATAGCAGTGGTGACTGGAATATAGCAGTGGTGACTGGAATATAGCAGTGGTGGCTGGAATATAGCAGTGGTGACTGGAATATAGCAGTGGTGACTGGAATATAGCAGTGGTGACTGGAATATAGCAGTTGTGACTGGAAGGATAGCAGTGGTGACTGGAATATGCAGTGGTGACTGGAATATAGCAGTGGTGATTGCAATATAGCAGTGGTGACTGAAATATAGCAGTGGTGACTGGAATATAGCAGTGGTGACTGGAATATAGCAGTGGTGGCTAGAATATAGCAGTGATGACTGGAATATAGCAGTGGTGACTGGACTATAGCAGTGGTGACTGGAATATAGCAGTGGTGACTGGAATATAGCAGTGGTGACTGGAATATAGCAGTGGTGACTGGAATATAGCAGTGGTGACTGGAATATAGCAGTGGTGACTGGAATATAGCAGTGATGACTGGAATATAGCAGTGGGGACTGGAATATAGCAGTGGTGACTGGAATATAGCAATGGTGACTGGAATATAGCAGTGGTGACTGCAATATAGCAATGGTGACTGGAATATAGCAGTGGTGACTGCAATATAGCAGTGGTGACTGCAATATAGCAATGGTGACTCGAATATAGCAGTGGTGACTGCAATATAGCAATGGTGACTGGAATATAGCAGTAAGTTGAATATAGAGGCTGATAGTGTTTATAATATATATATATATATATATATATATATATATATATATATATATATATATATAGAGAGAGAGAGAGAGAGAGAGAGAGAGAGAGAGAGAGAGAGAGAGAGAGAGAGAGAGAGAGAGAGAGAGAGAGAGAGAGAGAGAGAGAGAGAGAGAGAGAGAGAGAGAGAGAGAGAGAGAGAGAGAGAGAGAGAGAGTGAGTGAGTTAGATAGATAGATAGATAGATAGATAGATAGATAGATAGATAGATAGACAGATACATAGATAGATATTGTTAGACAAAAGTTAGATAAAAGTTAAAACCTCTGCCAGAAATATCAATGTTTTAAATTCAGTGTTTTAATTATTCAGATATGTTGGAAATGTTTTAAATATAATTCCGGTGTTTTAAATATAATTCCGGTGTTTTAAATATAATTCCGTTGTTTTAAATATAATTCCGGTGTTTTAAATATAATTCTGTTGTTTTAAATATAATTCCGGTGTTTTAAATATAATTCCGGTGTTTTAAATATAATTCCGGTGTTTTAAATATAATTCCGGTGTTTTAAATATAATTCTGGTGTTTTAAATATAATTCCGGTGTTTTAAATATAATTCTGGTGTTTTAAATATAATTCCGGTGTTTTAAATGTAATTCTGGTGTTTTGAATACAATTCCGGTGTTTTAAATATAATTCCAGTGTTTTAAATATAATTCTGGTGTTTTAAATATAATTCCGGTGTTTTATATATAATTCCGGTGTCTTAAATATAATTCTGGTGTTTTAAATATAATTCCGGTGTTTTATATATAATTCCGGTGTCTTAAATATAATTCTGGTGTTTTAAATATAATTCTGGTTTTTTAAATACAATTCCGGTGTTTTATATAAATTTTATTAGGAAGGTCCAAGTCACCTACTAATCTAAGCTAGTCAGGTCCATGTCACTTACTGGCTTAAGCTAGTCAGATCCATGTCACTTACTGGCTTAAGCTAGTCAGGTCCAAGCCACCTACTAGCCTAAGCTAGTCAGGTCCATGTCACTTACTGGCTTAAGCTAGTCAGATCCAAGCCACCTACTAGCCTAAGCTAGTCAGGTCCATGTCACTTACTGGCTTAAGCTACTCAGGTCCAAGCCACCTACTAGCCTAAGCTAGTCAGGTCCATGTCACTTACTGGCTTAAGCTAGTCAGGTCCAAGCCACCTACTAGCCTAAGCTAGTCAGGTCCATGTCACTTACTGGCTTAAGCTAGTCAGGTCCAAGCCACCTACTAGCCTAAGCTAGTCAGGTCCATGTCACTTACTGGCTTAAGCTAGTCACGTCCAAGCCACCTACTAGCCTAAGCTAGTCAGGTCCATGTCACTTACTGGCTTAAGCTACTCAGGTCCAAGCCACCTACTAGCCTAAGCTAGTCAGGTCCATGTCACTTACTGGCTTAAGCTAGTCACGTCCAAGCCACCTACTAGCCTAAGCTAGTCAGGTCCATGTCACTTACTGGCTTAAGCTACTCAGGTCCAAGCCACCTACTAGCCTAAGCTAGTCAGGTCCAAGCCACCTACTGGCTTAAGCTAGTCAGGTCCAAGCCACATACTAGCCTAAGCTAGTCAGGTCCATGTCACTTACTGGCTTAAGCTAGTCAGGTCCAAGCCACCTACTAGCCTAAGCTAGTCAGGGCCAAGCCACCTACTGGATTAAGCTAGTCAGGTCCAAGCCATCTACTAACCTAAGCTAGTCAGGTCCAAGCCACCTACTAGCCTAAGCTAGTCAGGTCCATGTCACTTACTGGCTTAAGCTAGTCAGGTCCAAGCCACCTACTAGCCTAAGCTAGTCAGGGCCAAGCCACCTACTGGATTAAGCTAGTCAGGTCCAAGCCATCTACTAACCTAAGCTAGTCAGGTCCAAGTCACCTACTAACCTAAGGTAGTCAGGTCCATGTCACCTACTGGCCTAAGCTAGTCAGGTCCAAGTCACCTACTACCCTAAGGTAGTCAGGTCCATGTCGTCGACTGGCCTAAGCTAGTCAGGTCCAAGTCATCTACTAACCTAAGGTGGTCAGGTCCAAGTCACCTACTGGCCTAAGCTAGTCATGCCCAAGTCACTTACTGGCTTAAGCTAGTCAGGTCCAAGTCACCTACTGGCCTAAGCTAGTCATGTCCAAGTCAATCAGTCTAGAATTTATCGTGGCAACTTTTCGTTCTTTAAGAGCTTTGTCATGCCGTTGACAAAGCTCCAGGAGCTTTGTCAAGCCGTTGACAAAGCTCCAGGACCTTTGTCATGCCGTTGACAAAGCTCCAGGACCTTTGTCAAGCCGTTGACAAAGCTCCAGGAGCTTTGTCATGCCGTAGACAAAGTCGTTGACAAGTCGTTGACAAAGCTCCAGGACCTTTGTCATGCCGTTGACAAAGCTCCAGGACCTTTGTCATGCCGTTGACAAAGCTCCAGGAGCTTTGTCATGCCGTTAACATAGCTCATGGAGAGCGAAACGTTGTCACAGGCTAGAATTTGTTTTAAATACAATTCAGATATGTTGGAAGTGTATAAGTGGATGGCGGGCATAAACAAAGGTGATATTAACAGAGTATTGAGGGCGTCGAACCAGGTAAGAACTAGAAATAATGGATTTAAGCGGGATATATTTAGATTTTTGAAGAGACATAGGTAAGTGCTGGTTATCGAACAGAGTTGTGGATGCGTGGAACAATCTTCCGAGTAGGGTGATTGAGGCTAGGACCTTGGGTGGTTTTAAGAAGAGATTGGACAAATATATGAGTGGGACGGGTTGGGTTTGATTGGTGTCATTGGGAAGCTTTGGATAGGGATCGTTTTGATAGGGACCTGCCTTGTATGGGCCAGTAGGCCTTCTGCAGTGTTCCTCCATTCTTATGTTCTTATTTGTTTGGCTACTGTGTACTGACGAAGGTAAAGACGTTTTGTCGAGATGTTTGGCACAGCGGGGATCGTTGCTGTTCGAAATGTTTCCACGATAGAGTGGCATAAATCGGATTGTGTTGATGGCATCCTGGTCACTATTCGCAGATTGGTGACATCCTGGTCACCACTCGCAGATTGGTAACATCCTGGTCACCACTCGCAGATTGGTAACATCCTGGTCACCACTCGCAGATTGGTAACATCCTGGTCACCACTCGTAGATTGATAACATCCTGGTCACCACTCGCAGATTGGTGACATCCTGGTCACCACTCGCAGATTGGTAACATCCTGGTCACCACTCGCAGATTGATGACATCCTGGTCAACACTCGCAGATTGGTAACATCCAGGTCACCACTCGCAGATTGATAACATCCAGGTCACCACTCGCAGATTGATAACATCCAGGTCACCACTCGCAGATTGATAACATCCAGGTCACCACTCGCAGATTGATAACATCCTGGTCACCACTCGCAGATTGGTAACATCCTGGTCACCACTCGCAGATTGATGACATCCTGTACTCTTGTACACAGCTGTACATAGTGTACAAGAGTTTAAATGTTTGGAACACAGATTAACCTAGAAATTCACATTGTTTATATTACTTATTACTGATTAAACTCGGGTTTGTAGAAAGATCTGATGTTATATAGTCTTCGATATAGAGGGTTTGATACCAGGAGAGGGTGTCTCTAATTCCTGGGATCATGAGCTCTTTTCCAGTATCAAATGACTGGTTTCCCTCAGCTTTTTATTGTTCTTATTTTTAGAGAGAGAATGAGAGAGGGAGAGAGAGAGTGAGAGAGAGGGAGAGTGAGAGAGAGAGAGAATGAGAGAGAGAGAGAGTGAGTGAGAGAGAGGGAGAGTGAGAGAGAGAGAGAAAGAGAGAGAGAGAGACGTGTGGTCCAATACTATTCTTCTGGCAGTCCGATTGACTGGAATAAAAGGGAGGTATTACTGAGGAAATTAGGATAATAAGATACTGTATCTGACGTCTCTCTCTCTCTCTCTCTCTCTCTCTCTCTCTCTCTCTCTCTCTCTCTCTCTCTCTCTCTCTCTCTCTCTCTCTCTCTCTCTCTCTCTCTCTCTCTCTCTCGCTCTCTTCTTGGGGAAGTGTAAAGTGTCTCTTCAAGGCATTTAGATAATGAACTGAGATAACCACCTCGTACACAACATCTCGTGGGTTGTTGTGTAAGAGATGTTATGATGCTGGGGAGGAAGAGGATGCTGTGGACGACAGAGAGGAGGATGCTGTGGACGACAGAGAGGAGGATGCTGTGAACGACAGAGAGGAGGATGCTGTGAACTACAGAAAGGAGGAGAGAACGCAGGCAAGGATAATAACTAGAACTGGAAGAGCTGGAACGAGTTTGACGCCTGGAAACGGAAAACTGAAAAATGAAAACTGGAAGCAGAACTCTGGAACCGGATAGGGAACCGGAGAATAGAGCGAGAGAACCACGGGAGATACGTATACCAAAGAAACGAAACTGGTGAGAAGACTGGAGAAGGTAATGGATAGGGGACAGGAGGATAGGGGGAGAGAGCCGCAAGAGACTGTGAATAGGCTACCGGGTAGATGACCCGGTGGGATGACGTATGAGGAACCGGAAGAGATCTTCCAGACTACAGTTAAGACCGGAAATGAAACCGCAGATGCAGAATGGTCAGGAAAAAGAGACCGGTACCGGCATCAGCAGCAGCACTCGTAAAAACAGCGCCCTCAGTATGAACAGCAATAGCAGCAGAAGTAGCAGCTGCAGCACAGCAACATCATCAGCAGCACTAACAGCAACAGCAGTACTAAAAGCAATAGCACCACTAACAGCAACAGCACCATTAACAGGAGCAGCACCACTAACATCAACAGCAGTACTAACAGCAACAGCAGTACTAACAGCAACAGCAGTACGAACAACAACAGCAGTACTAACAGCAACAGCATCACTGACAGCAACAGCAGTACTAACAGCAACAGCATCACTAACAGCAACAGCACCACTAACAACAACAGCACCACTAACAGCAACAACATCACTGACAGCAACAGCACCACTAACAGCAACAGCAGTGCTAACAGCAACAGCAGCACTAACAAGAACAGCAGCACTAACAAAAACAGCAGTACTAACAGCAACAGCACCACTAACAGCAACAGCACCACTAACAGCAACAGCACCACTAACAGCAGAGGGAGACGAACACACCAAAAAAATCACCAGGAAGGTAAATTGAACTTACTCTTATAGACTGTTCTGTATACCTGCCATTGTTGCTTAGATTACTAACCCTGTTTTTTTATATATATCTGGGCCTTTCTTGGTCCACACGGTCTGTTGTTGTCCATATGGTGTCTTGGGGACCACGAGACCCTGGTCCTCGTGGTCCGGTGTAGTCCAGGCCGGTCCCCTGTGATTCACACAGTCTGGTGTGGCCCGTTCTGCGTTCTTCGCTGTTGTGGCCCGTTCTGCGTTCTTCGCTGTTGTGGCCCGTTCTGCGTTCTTTGCTGTTGTGGTCCGTTCTGCGTTCTTCGCTGTTGTGGCCCGTTCTGCGTTCTTCGCTGTTGTGGTCCGTTCTGCGTTCTTCGCTGTTGTGGTCCGTTTTGCGTTCTTCGCTGTTGTGGTCCGTTCTGCGTTCTTCGCTGTTGTGGCCCGTTCTGCGTTCTTCGCTGTTGTGGCGTCATACGTAGAACTTCCCTATATCGTCACGACATCAAGCGGAGTTCTCCTCACGATTCTTCATTGCGTTTCATTGTGTTTCCTTAAGACACCTGCTGTCTATGTTCACCTAGCAGTATAATAGGTGCTTGGGTGTTAGTTGACCAGTGTGGGTCGCATCCCGGGACAAAATTGACCTAATTTGCGGGAAATGCTCTACATAACAAGGGACTTTCTATATAGTAGTATGTCACTGATGTCAGCTATGGTCTGTATACCTTGTACTTGTACTTATAGAAATAAAGATTATTATTATTATTATTATTATTATTATTATTATTATTATTATTATTATTATTATTATTATTATTATTAATATTACGAACTAAATCTTGGATAAACGGGAGAGTTGGTAGCTATCTTCAGTTGGGTGTTACTCAAATGTTGATACATTAGACCTCTCACTGCTGACGTCCTTCTAT
Organism: Cherax quadricarinatus; assembly: GCF_038502225.1. Classification (NCBI taxonomy): domain Eukaryota; kingdom Metazoa; phylum Arthropoda; class Malacostraca; order Decapoda; family Parastacidae; genus Cherax; species Cherax quadricarinatus. Next base: position 18,684,690 of record NC_091357.1, read on the forward strand.
TGTCAAGTTATTGATGTTTCTGCCCAGGATGCGTGTTGGCCGTTTCGCGCAATCGGAGATGCATTGGAAGCTGGAAATGTAGAAGACTGAAAGGTTGGCGTGAGGTGTGTGTATTTGTGGCTACGCATCTCTCTGTTCTGTTGTCTCGGTGGGAGCGAAAGTGTATCAAGTCGCTTGTTTACGTTAGTTTTCTGTAAGCTTTCAACAGTTATGTATCCGTTCCAGAGGGAAGAAATACGTCTAGAGAAAATAAACTATTGCTGTAAGCTGACTGTCAGGACTGACGAAGAGATTCTGGATGATACGTTTCCTGTACGTCCTAACAGTTCAGATATGTCTTCTGCTTCTTGTTGGCATTATCTTAGTCTGTACAATCTTCAGCCACTTCTTCCAGCACTCTTCATCCACTTCCAGCACTCTCCTGCAAGATGGTCCAGCACTCTTCAGCAAGGCGATCCAGCACTCTCCAGCAAGACAATCAAGCACTCTCCAACAAGATGATCCAGCACTCTAGCAAGACAGTCCAGCACTCTCCAGAAAGACAGTCCAGCACTCTCCAGCAAGATGATCCAACACTCTCTAGTAAGACAGACCAGCACTCTCCAGCCAGACGGTCCAGCACTCTCCATCAAGACAGTCCAGCACTCTCCAACAGGACAGTCCAGCACTCTCCAGCCTGACAGTCCAGCACTCTCCAGAAAGACAGTCCAGCACTCTCCATCAAGATGGTCCAGCACTCTCCAGCCAGACAGTCCAGCACTCTCCAGCCAGACGGTCCAGCACTCTCCATCAAGACAGTCCAGCACTCTCCAGCAGGACAGTCCAGCACTCTCCAGCCTGACAGTCCAGCACTCTCCAGCAGGACAGTCCAGCACTCTCCATCAAGATGGTCCAGCACTCTCCAACAAGATGGTCCAGCACTCTCCATCAAGATGGTCCAGCACTCTCCAACAAGATGGTCCAGCACTCTCCATCAAGATGGTCCAGCACTCTCCAACAAGATGGTCCAGCACTCTCCAACAAGACGGTCCAGCACTCTCTGCAAATTGTTGCAGCAGTCTTCAGCGACATGTTCCAGTGCTCTTGGACAAATTGTTGCAGTACTCTTGGACAGTTCGTTGCAGCAGAGACGTCTCTCTAGAGGCCCCTCCTGCTCACTTTTATTACTCTCCCTTCTTTGTTCCCCCTCACCGTCGTCTTTGTTTCTGTGTCCGCCTCACTTGCCTTCTGTTTGCTACTGGCATTTCTTTGATTCGGATTATTTTTCTCTCTCTCTCTCCTCTCTCTTCATCTCCGACTTCTATATCTTTTATTTCTGTTCGCAGGTCGTAAAGAAAGGGGAAGTGGAAGAGAGATTTAGGTGATTTCCTGATGGTCTTTGCCTCTGTCTCCCTCGTTCATCTATTCTATCTTCTTCGATATTTGATACATATTTGATTTTCATTTCGACTCAGCTATATAAATTGTTAAAAATTTGTATAATCAGTGAACATTTATCTGTGTAGTAACATATATGTCGTGCTGAATAGGTAAAATTGGTCAATTAGCAAGAACTCATTTAAAATTAAGTCCTTTCTAAAATTTTCTCTTTTACGTTTAAAGATATATTTTTTTCATTTATATTAATGCAAAAATTAATAATTTTGTACCAAAAGAACCTTAGAAAACTTACCTGACTTTATTATAACAAGCACAATTTAATTTAGCCTAATCCAGCTAAATATATTTTAGATAAGTTTACAGTAATTTAATAATAAACACAATGAAATATAGTTTTTCGTTAGGTTCAGAATGATTTTTGCGAAATTATTGCATACACAAATTTTCGCTTGCCTTATTCGGCAAGAAGAGCGTTGCTATTTAATCAAAATCGCAAGTTTTACCTATTTGGCATGCAAGACACAAACACACACACACACACACACACACACACACACACACACACACACACACACACACACACACATATATATATATATATATATATATATATATATGGTCTGTTGACCTTGTGGTCTTCAGACCTGATCTTGAGGTCTGTTGATCTGCTGGTTGTCTGGCATCATGGTCTTGTTTACTGGTCTGTTGGTCTATTCTCTCTTTCTCTCCCTCCTTCCCCACTCTTCCCCTCCTCTTCCCTTCCCTCTCCTCCTCTCCCCTCTCATCTCTTCTCCCCTCTCTCGTGCTTAACTGATAAGACTCTTGTAGACGGGAGTGACTGTATATCTTCTCATCTTACTGACACAAGCGAGAGAGAAAGAGAGAGAAAGTGAGAGAGAGAGAGAGAGAGAGAGAGAGAGAGAGAGAGAGAGAGAGAGAGAGAGAGAGAGAGAGAGAGAGAGAGAGAGAGAGAGAGAGAGAGAGAGAGAGAAAGGGATTCACAGACCAACTGGATAAACGCTATTACTACCTCTTAAGTAATTTCTCAAGGGAGAGCCACACCTCTCATGAGTGCCACACCTCTCATGAGTGCCACACCTCTCATGAGTGCCACACCTCTCATGAGTGCCACCTCTCATGGAGTGCCACCTCCTCATGAGAGCCACCACCTCTCATGAGTGCCACACCTCTCATGTGCCACCACCTCTCATAGTGCCACACCTCTCTGAGTGCCACACCTCTCATGAGTGTGCCACCTCTCATGAGTGCCACACCTCTCATGAGTGCCACACCTCTCATGAGTGCCACACCTCTCATGAGTGCCACACCTCTCATGAGTGCCACACCTCTCATGAGTGCCACACCTCTCATGAGTGCCACACCTCTCATGAGTGCCACACCTCTCATGAGCCACCACCACCTCTGAGTGCCACACTCTCATGAGTGGCCACCTCTCATAGTGCCACACCTCTCATGAGAGCTACACTCATGAGTGCCACACCTCTCATGAGAGCCACACCTCTCATGAGTGCCACACTCTCTCAAGGTAAGTCTATATATATATATATATATATATATATATATATATATATATATATATATATATATATATATATATATATATATATGATCATCATTATTATTAATATAATTATTATTACTGTTATTAAAATTATCATTATTATTATTAAAATAATTGTTATTAACATTACCTCCAAAATTAATTATGGTTGAGGTTGAACTTGTAGTTTGTGAAGAAAGTGTTTTCGAGGGAAGAAAGAAGACGACAAGACAGAGATTTTTGAAGGAGGGAAAAAAGTGTCTGGAGGATCAATGGGAAAATTTTGGCCTCAAAAACGTTACTGTTTTCTTGAAGTTTCTCTCTCTCTCTCTCTCTCTCTCTCTCTCTCTCTCTCTCTCTCTCTCTCTCTCTCTCTCTCTCTCTCTCTCTCTCTCTCTCTCTCTCTCTCTCTCTCTCTCTCTCTCTCTCTCTCTTTCACACACATCACGTTACCTTTACGGTGGGAGCGCTAAACCCTTAAGTGTCATGCAGAAAATGGGGAATGGTGTTTAACACAGTCATGGTTGCTCCCATCATGGTTGTTCCACCATGGTTGTTCCACCATGGTTGTTCCACCATGACTGTTCCACCACAGTTGTCCCACCATGGTTGTTCCACCATGGTTGTTCCACCATGATTGTTCCACCATGACTGTTCCACCATGGTTGTTCCACCATGATTGTTCCACCATGACTGTTCCACTATGGTTGTTCACCATAGTTGTACTACCATGGTTGTCCCAACATAGTTGTCCCACCATGGTTGTCCCACCATGACTGTTCCACCATGATTGTTCCACCATGATTGTTCCACCATGGTTGTCCTACATGACTGCTCCATCACAGTTGTACCACCATGACTGTTCCACTATGACTGTTCCACCATAGTTGTACTACCATGGTTGTCGGGCCATAGTTGTCCCACCATGGTTGTCCCACCATGACTGTTCCACCATGATTGTTCCACCATGATTGTTCCACCATGGTTGTCCTACATTACTGCTCCACCATAGTTGTACCACCATGACTGTTCCACCATGATTGTTCCACCATGACTGTTCCACTATGGCTGTTCCACCATAGTTGTACTACCATGGTTGTCGGACCATAGTTGTACCACCATGGTTGTCCCACCATGACTGTTCCACCATGATTGTTCCACCATGGTTGTCCTACATGACTGCTCCACCATAGTTGTACCACCATGGTTGTCCCACCATGACTGTTCCACCAAGATTGTTCCACCATGACTGTCCCACCATAGTTGTCCCACCATAGTTGTCCCACCATAGTTGTCCCACCATGGTTGTCCCACCACAGTTTCCCACCACGCACCACGAACACCATTTTGAGCATCTCGAGTTCCACCAATCACGAGCCTTCTACCATGTTTGTGTTTACAATCAACCAATAGCTGCCATTATCTTTAATGACGTCACATCCGCCCGTGTTACCAGATTTCAAAACGCTTTATATTTTTCCACTAACCCGTTATATTTAGTGGGAAATATATTGCTTCCACGGGTAAATTGTCCGGAATATGTTTATTCAAATATATTCATGACACCATCGGCCCTCGTTCCAATATTAGTTGACAAATAGACGCAATTATATCTCGAAAAATGATGGACGGGATGGCGAGTGGTGGCAATTAATTTCGTGACGTCATGGCTGTGTCGTAACGTGATTGGTGGAGAGTAATGATGACGTAAGGGTGAACGTGAGTAGACATGTTGATTTGTTTGATAGTGAGTGAAGGTGAGTGATGATGATGATGTTAGTGATGATGATAGTGATGATGGTGATAATGATGAAGATGGTGATGATAATAATGATGGTGATAATGATGAAGATGGTGATGATGATGATGATGGTGATAATGATGAAGATGGTGATGATAATGATGATGGTGATGATGATGAAGATGGTGATGATAATGATGATGGTGATAATGATGAAGATGGTGATGATAATGATGATGGTGATGATGATGAAGATGGTGATGATAATGATGATGGTGATAATGATGAAGATGGTGATGATAATGATGATGGTGATAATGATGAAGATGGTGATGATAATGATGATGGTGATGATGATGAAGATGGTGATGATGATGATGATGATGTTAGTGATGATGATAATGATGATGGTGATAATGATGAAGATGGTGATGATGATGATGATGGTGATAATGATGAAGATGGTGATGATAATGATGATGGTGATGATGATGACGGGAAAATTATGGTGAATAAAATTGTATTACAGCTCAAATTAATAAAAAATAATAAAACAATATTATTATTATTATTATTATTATTATTATTATTATTATTATTATTATTATTATTATTATTATTATTATCATTATTATTACTATTAGTATTATAATGAAAATTATTATTTTTATGTTAATATTACATATTATTAAAATTATCAATATAATTATTATAATTATAATTATTACTATTACTATTATCATCATTATTATTATTATTATCCTTAGTATTACCATTATTATCACCGTCATAAATATTATAACCATCATTATCACCATCATAATTATTATAACCATTATTATCACCATTAACATTATTATAACCATTATTATCACCATCAACATTATTATAACCATCATTATCACCATCATAATTACTATAACCATTATTATCACCATCAACATTATTATAACCATTATTATCACCATCAACATTATTATAACCATCATTATCACCATCATAATTATTATAACCATTATTATCACCATCAACATTATTATAACCATTATTATCACCATCAACATTATTATAACCATCATTATCACCATCATAATTATTATAACCATTATTATCACCATCAACATTATTATAACCATTATTATCACCATCAACATTATTATAACCATTATTATCACCATCATAATTATTATTACCATAATTATCACCATCAACATTATTATAACCATTATTATCACCATCAACATTATTATAACCATTATTATCACCATCATAATTATTATTACCATAATTATCACCATCAACATTATTATTACCATTATTATCACCATTAACATTATTATAACCATTATTATCACCATCAACATTATTATAACCATTATTATCACCATCAACATTATTATTACCATAATTATCACCATCAACATTATTATTACCATTATTATCACCATTAACATTATTATAACCATTATTATCACCATCAACATTATTATAACCATTATTATCACCATCAACATTATTATAACCATTATTATCACCATCAACATTATTATAACCATTATTATCACCATCAACATTATTATAACTATTATTATCACCATCAACATTATTATTACCATTATTATCACCATCAACATTATTATTACCATTATTATCACCATTAACATTATTATTACCATTATTATCACCATTAACATTATTATAACCATTATTATCACCATCAACATTATTATAACCATTATTATCACCATCAACATTATTATAACCATTATTATCACCATCAACATTATTATTACCATTATTATCACCATCAACATTATTATAACCATTATTATCACCATCAACATTATTATTACCATAATTATCACCATCAACATTATTATTACCATTATTATCACCATTAACATTATTATAACCATTATTATCACCATCAACATTATTATAACCATTATTATCACCATCAACATTATTATTACCATTATTATCACCATCAACATTATTATAACCATTATTATCACCATCAACATTATTATAACCATTATTATCAACATTATTATAACCATTATTATCACCATCAACATTATTATAACCATTATTATCACCATCAACATTATTATTACCATCATTATCACCATTAACATTATTATAACCATTATTATCACCATCAACATTATTATAACCATTATTATCACCATCAACATTATGATAACCATTATTATCACCATCAACATTATTATAACCATCATTATCACCATTAACATTATTATAACCATCATTATCACCATCAACATTATTATAACCATTATTATCACCATCATAATTATTATAACCATCATTATCACCATCAACATTATTATAACCATCATTATCACCATCAACATTATTATAACCATCATTATCACCATCATAATTATTATAACCATTATTATCAACATTATTATAACCATTATTATCAACATTATTATAACCATTATTATCACCATTAACATTATTATAACCATTATTATCACCATCAACATTATTATAACCATTATTATCACCATCAACATTATTATAACCATTATTATCACCATCAACATTATTATAACCATCATTATCACCATCAACATTATTATATATCATTATCACCATCAACTTATTCAACCATTATTATCAACCAACTTCATTATCACACATAACCAATCATTATTATCAACTTATAACCATTATTATCACCATCAACATTATTATAACCATTATTATCACCATCAACATTATTATAACCATCATTATCACCATCAACATTATTATAACCATCATTATCACCATCAACATTATTATAACCATCATTATCACCATCAACATTATCATTAACCATCAACATTATCCATCCATTATCAACCATTCAACATTATTATAACCATCATTATCACCATCAACATTATTATAACCATCATTATCACCATCAACATTATTATAACCATTATTATCACCATCAACATTATTATTAATCCATCATTATCCATCCTTATCAACCATTATTATTAATCCATCATTATCACCATCAACATTATTATAACCATCATTATCACCATCAACATTATTATAACCATCATTATCAACCATCCAACATTATTATCAACCATTATTATCCACCATCAATCATTATTATAATCCATCCATTATCACCATCAACATTATTATAACCATCATTATCACCATCAACATTATTATAACCATCATTATCACCATCAACATTATTATAACCATTATTATCACCATCAACATTATTATAACCATCATTATCACCATCAACATTATTATAACCATCATTATCACCATCAACATTATTATAACCATCATTATCACCATCAACATTATTATAACCATCATTATCACCATCAACATTATTATAACCATCATTATCACCATCAACATTATTATAACCATCATTATCACCATCAACATCATTACCATTATCATTATCATAATTATAATAATTCACCTCCTCTACCAATATATAACAAGTCAAACTGACATAATATATTCCCGTCAATGTTCATAATTTTAATCGTCCAGCTCAAAATCTAAATATATTTA
>NC_091357.1:18693047-18718047 GCF_038502225.1 Cherax quadricarinatus
TAAATATTTATAGAGACTACCAGTACATTTATATAATTTAACATAATAATGGTATAAATTAACATATTATATAAATTCACAAAATTATTTATATGCTTAAATAGTTTTAAATAAACATCAACAAGTACCATGTTAAATGTTTATATATATATATATATATATATATATATATATATATATATATATATATATATATATATATATATATATATATATATATATATATATATATATATATATATATATATATATATATATATATATATATATATATATATATATATATATATAGAGACACACATATATATAAATATATATATATAGATATACATATATATATAGATATTATATAGATATATATATATATATACATAATATACATATATATATATATATATATGTATAGTATATATACATATATATATATATATATATATATATATATATATATATATATATATATATATATATATATATATATATATATATATATATATACATATATATATATATATATATATATATATATATATATATATATATATATATATATATATATATATATATATATATATATATATATATATATATATATATATATATATATATATATATATATTTGTATAAGTTCTGTCAAGCACCTTAACTACTGGGACGAACTTGTTGAAAGACTTGACTTGTACTCGTTGGAACAGAGGAGGAGAGATATATCATAATCTACACTTGGAAAATCTTGGCAAGGAATGGTCCCAAATCTGCACAACAGAAATCACTCCCCTACGAAAGTAAAAGACTGGGCAGGCGATGCAAAATGCCGCCAATAAAAAGTAGGGGCGCCATTGGTACACTAAGGGAAAACACCATAAGTGTCCGGGGCCCAAGACTGTTCAACAGCCTCCCATCAAGCATTAGGGGAATTGCCAATAAACCCCTGGCTGCCTTCAAGAGAGAGCTGGACAGATACCTAAAGTCGGTGCCGGATCAGCCGGGCTGTGGCTCGTACGTTGGACTGCGTGCTGCCAGCAGTAACAGACTAGTTGATCAGGCCCTGATCCATCGGGAGGCCTGGTCATGGACCGGGCCGCGGGGGCGTTGATCCCCGGAATAACCTCCAGGCAACCTCCAGGTATATATATATATATATAATTTCATATTTTTAATGGGAAAATTGAATTTTTAAATAATAATAATACTAACAATAATAATAATAATAATAATATTATTATTATTACTATTATTATTATTATTATTATTATTATTATTATTATTATTATGATAACAATTATTATTGTAAAGTATAGTATCTAATTAACAGCAGTTGTTAAAATTTTAGAAATTAACCTGAAAGGGGAGAGAGGGAAAAGAAATAGGGGGGGAGGGAGGAAAGAGTGAGTGGGTTGGAAGAAGAGGAAGAAGAGGATTCCTTGGCTCTGTTCCCACTTCTCACCCTCTCTCTCTCTCTCTCTCTCTCTCTCTCTCTCTCTCTCTCTCTCTCTCTCTCTCTCTCTCTCTCTCTCTCTCTCTCTCTCTCTTTCTCCCCTCACCCCTCGCCGGGCTTCCCCTGTCACTCCTCCCCTCACCCCCCCTCACTGCCCTTATATTATTGATCGTTGTCTTTGTAAGGTTGACCTTAGGGTCACGGTGCAGTGTTAAGACGACACACACACACACACACACACACACACACACACACACACACACACACACACACACACACACACACACACACACACACACACACACACACACACACACACACCCGTACATAGCTTTAAGAAGAGGTAAGATAATGCTCTTGGAGCCGGGAGAGAGTAGACCTAGAAGCGACCAGCGAAGAGGCGGGATCAGGAGCTGTGAATCGACCCCTGTAACCACATATAGGTGAGCACACATACACACACTAACAAGGGTGCTCAAGTAATCTCCCCAATCAGTACAGCTGCCAGAAAACTGGTAAAGGGAAGCTGTGACAGCCATATATGGCAAGAAAGAGAGAGAGGATCCCCTGGGCTACAAGACATCATCTCTCTCTCTCTCTCTCTCTCTCTCTCTCTCTCTCTCTCTCTCTTTCTCTCATGCATGCTGTCAAAAGTTCTAGCGAAAATTTTAAGAAAAAAATGATATTGGAACACTTGGAGGGAAGACAATTTCTTGCAGAAAATCAGAGAGAATTTATGGATGGGAAAATCCTGTCTTAGGAATCTGCTAGAGTTGTACGACAGAATCACGAAGACAAGACAAGGTTTGGTGGATGGCATTTTCTGGGACTACAGGAAGACGTTTGGTTTAGTACCACGCCAGAGATTAGTACAGAATAGAGACATACAAGCAGGGATAAAAGTTAGTGTTACAGTGTGTCAGGGAGCACCTGAATGTTGGAAGATACAGTAACAGTGTGTCAGGGAGCACCTGAATGTTGGAAGACACAGTAACAGTGTGTCAGGGAGCACCTGAATGTTGGAAGATACAGTAACAGTGTGTCAGGGAGCACCTGAATGTTGGAAGACAGAGTAACAATGTGTCAGGGAGCACCTGAATGTTGGAAGACAGAGTAACAGTGTGTCAGGGAGCACCTGAATGTTGGAAGACAGAGTAACAGTGTGTCAGGGAGCACCTGAATGTTGGAAGACACAGTAACAGTGTGTCAGGGAGCACCTGAATGTTGGAAGACAGAGTAACAGTGTGTCAGGGAGCACCTGAATGTTGGAAGACACAGTAACAGTGGGTCAGGGAGCACCTGAATGTTGGAAGACACAGTAACAGTGTGTCAGGGAGAACCTGAATGTTGGAAGACACAGTAACAGTGTGTCAGGGAGCACCTGAATGTTGGAAGACACAGTAACAGTGTGTCAGGGAGCACCTGAATGTTGGAAGACAGAGTAACAGTGGGTCAGAGAGCACCTGAATGTTGGAAGACACAGTAACAGTGTGTCAGGGAGCACCTGAATGTTGGAAGACACAGTAACAGTGTGTCAGGGAGCACCTGAATGTTGGAAGACACAGTAACAGTGTGTCAGGGAGCACCTGAATGTTGGAAGACACAGTAACAATGTGTCAGGGAGCACCTGAATGTTGGAAGACACAGTAACAGTGTGTCAGGGAGCACCTGAATGTTGGAAGACACAGTAACAATGTGTCAGGGAGCACCTGAATGTTGGAAGACACAGTAACAGTGTGTCAGGGAGCACCTGAATGTTGGAAGACACAGTAACGGTGGGTCAGGGAGCACCTGAATGTTGGAAGACACAGTAACAGTGTGTCAGGGAGCACCTGAATGTTGGAAGACACAGTAACAGTGTGTCAGGGAGCACCTGAATGTTGGAAGACACAGTAACAGTGTGTCAGGGAGCACCTGAATGTTGGAAGACAGAGTAATAGTGTGTCAGGGAGCACCTGAATGTTGGAAGACACAGTAACAGTGTGTCAGGGAGCACCTGAATGTTGGAAGACACAGTAACAGTGTGTCAGGGAGCACCTGAATGTTGGAAGACACAGTAACAGTGTGTCAGGGATCACCTGAATGTTGGAAGACACAGTAACAGTGGGTCAGGGAGCACCTGAATGTTGGAAGACACAGTAACAGTGTGTCAGGGAGCACCTGAATGTTGGAAGACACAGTAACAGTGTGTCAGGGAGCACCTGAATGTTGGAAGACAGAGTAACAGTGTGTCAGGGAGCACCTGAATGTTGGAAGACAGAGTAACAGTGTGTCAGGGAGCACCTGAATGTTGGAAGACACAGTAACAGTGTGTCAGAGAGCACCTGAATGTTGGAAGACACAGTAACAGTGTGTCATGGAACACCTGAATGTTGGAAAACACAGTAACAGTGGGTCAGAGAGCACCTGAATGTTGGAAGACACAGTAACAGTGTGTCATGGAACACCTGAATGTTGGAAAACACAGTAACAGTGGGTCAGAGAGCACCTGAATGTTGGAAGACACAGTAACAGTGTGTCATGGAGCACCTGAATGTTGGAAGACACAGTAACAATGTGTCAGGGAGCACCTGAATGTTAGAAGACACAGTAACAGTGTGTCAGGGAGCACCTGAATGTTGGAAGACACAGTAACAGTGTGTCAGGGAGCACCTGAATGTTGGAAGACACAGTAACAGTGTGTCAGGGAGCACCTGAATGTTGGAAGACACAGTAACACTGTGTCAGGGAGCACCTGAATGTTGGAAGACACAGTAACAATGTGCCAGGGAGCACCTGAATGTTGGAAGACACAGTAACAGTGTGTCAGGGAGCACCTGAATGTTGGAAGACACAGTAACAGTGTGTCATGGAGCACCTGAATGTTGGAAGACACAGTAACAGTGTGTCAGGGAGCACCTGAATGTTGGAAGACACAGTAACAATGTGCCAGGGAGCACCTGAATGTTGGAAGGCACAGTAACAGTGTGTCAGGGAGCACCTGAATGTTGGAATACACAGTAACGGTGGGTCAGGGAGCACCTGAATGTTGGAAGACACAGTAACAGTGTATCAGGGAGCACCTGAATGTTGGAAGACACAGTAACAGTGTGTCAGGGAGCACCTGAATGTTGGAAGACACAGTAACAGTGTGTCAGGGAGCACCTGAATGTTGGAAGACACAGTAACAGTGTGTCAGGGAGCACCTGAATGTTGGAAGACACAGTAACAGTAGGTCAGGGAGCACCTGAATGTTGGAAGACACAGTAACAGTGTGTCAGGGAGCACCTGAATGTTGGAAGACACAGTAACAGTGTGTCAGGGAGCACCTGAATGTTGGAAGACACAGTAACAGTGTGTCAGGGAGCACCTGAATGTCACAAGACAGAGAGTAATTAGAGGAGTTAGGGTCATTACTGTTCCTGATACAGGTGACTGACCTGCTGGAGGAGACTGATGTGTCACTGTTTGATGATAATGTAAAAGTAATGAGAAGAATAAGAACAGGAGAGAATAGTGATGAACTCCAGAGAGAGGCATCAACAGATAAGTGGCTTTTCGAGTTCAACCAAACCCATTGAAAAAGGGAAGACCGGACACAGAGTACAGCATGGGAGGAGAGAAGCTGAAAATATACGTATACCATATAACGTCAGCGGCGTAAGCAAGATTAAGAAACCTCAGAATAGCATTTAGGAACTTAAACAGAATTCTTCTTAATCTTACATACGACATAGGCTAATAATTGAGTGCGCAGCCCCAGTATGAAGCCCACACTAGGTCAAACACGTGAAGAAACTGGATAAGGCTCAAAGGTTTGCAACCAGAATAGTACCAGAATTGAGAGGAATGTACTGTGAGGAGAGATTGAAGGACCTAAACCTGACCACCTTAGAGGAGAGATAGAAACAAGGGAGGACATAATTACTGTGTAGAAAATCCCAAGAGGAAGTGACAGTGACAGCGTGTTTGACCTGAGAGGACCAGGACCCACAGGTGGGTCGCAAGGATGTCAGGAAGTATTTATTTAGTCTCAGGATAGTTGAAAACTGAAATGACTTGGATGAGGTAGTGGTGGAGGCAATCTCAGTACACAGCTTCAAGAGTAGGTATAAGAAATAATTATCAGTATGCAGAACAAACCACATTGGGGTGGAAATTCTTTAGCTCTAGATCTTTCTCACTCTCGTGCGTCGTCAGGAGCTATGCAGTGTTGCAATGCAGCAACAGATAGGTGAAATTCTCTGAGGCAAGGCAGAAGGCATCACTGATAACCCCGGTTACTCTGTGACCGGGGCCAGGAGCTGTGACTCGACCCCTACAACCACAGACAGGTAAGTACACACACGGAACTCTATATGTTTACGTTTTCGAGTGAATCCGGATGACTAATCTGACTGTCCCATATCTGCAGACACTCCTGTGGCACTACATGGTGCCACGTCTCTGACTGGCACTACATGGTGCCACGTCTCTATCACTACATGGTGCCACGTCTCTGACTGGCACTACATGGTGCCACGTCTCTGACTGGCACTACATGGTGCCACGTCTCTGACTGGCACTACATGGTGCCACGTCTCTATCACTACATGGTGCCACGTCTCTGACTGGCACTACATGGTGCCACGTCTCTATCACTACATGGTGCCACGTCTCTGACTGGCACTACATGGTGCCACGTCTCTGACTGGCACTACATGGTGCCACGTCTCTGACTGGCACTACATGGTGCCACGTCTCTGACTGGCACTACATGGTGCCACGTCTCTATCACTACATGGTGCCACGTCTCTGAGTGGAAGTACATGGTGCCACGTCTCTGAGTGGCAGTACATGGTGCCACGTCTCTGACTGGCACTACATGGTGCCACGTCCCTGACTGGCACTACATGGTGCCACGTCTCTGACTGGCACTACATGGTGCCACGTCTCTGACTGGCACTACATGGTGCCACGTCTCTGAGTGGCAGTACATGGTGCCACGTCTCTGACTGGCACTACATGGTGCCACGTCTCTGACTGGCGCTACATGGTGCCACGTCTCTGACTGGCATTACATGGTGCCACGTCTCTGAGTGGCAGTACATGGTGCCACTTCTCTGACTGACGCTACATGGTGCCACGTCTCTGACTGACACTACATGGTGCCACGTCTCTGACTGGCACTACATGGTGCCACGTCTCTGACTGGCATTACATGGTGCCACGTCTCTGACTGGCACTACATGGTGCCACGTCTCTGACTGGCACTACATGGTGCCACGTCTCTGACTGGCACTACATGGTGCCACGTCTCTATTCAGACAGCTAAAAGTGAATATGGTGATATTGATAGTGAGAGTAATAGTGGTGATTGTGATGGTAGTACGAATGTTGTGATGGTAATAGTGACGATATTGTTAGTGATAGTGGTAGAGATGATAGTGATGCTGGTAGATCTCTACCACCATCACGGTGGTAGAGATGGTGATGATAGTGATTGTGGTGATAGTGATGGTGGTAGTTATGGTGATGATTCATCGCATCTCTCTCTCTCTCTCTCTCTCTCTCTCTCTCTCTCTCTCTCTCTCTCTCTCTCTCTCTCTCTCTCTCTCTCTCGTTTCTTCTAGTTTTACCCTTAGTTTCCCCTCCTCTCCGCTCTTTCTATGATGCTTCGTTCAAATATAACGTTGTCTTAGCATGCAGAGGCGATGAGGCAAAATGCCGATGATAAGAAAAAAAGAGAGAGGGAGAAGATTAAAGAATTAAGAGGGGAGAAGGGAGAGGGAAGAAAGAGGTGAAAGAGAGAGGAAATAAAGTGAGGAGAAGAAGAATAAAACAGAAGAGAGAGAAATAGAGTACAATGTATATATATATAATATATATATATATATATATATATATATATATATATATATATATATATATATATATATATATATATATATATATATATATATATATTTACTTTCAGCATATTTTCTATTTTTCGCATCTATCAACTTTCCGGGTTTTTTTTTCATTCATATAATCAATGGATATTTCCTATAATAGTAGGTTATATGAAGTATAATTTCCAGGTAAATTACCAGTGATCAAATATGAATGAGGGTCGCCAGGTAGTGTAAAGGTGGCCGCCATGTTGCCCGCATCCCATGTTGACAAACACTGACCTTCAACACGGCCATTTCTACTTATCAGTTCTATTGATAGGATTTCCCATAAACACTTAGTAATATTTCCAGTAATGGCACGGAAAAAAAAACACTATGTTTACCGTGTCCGTAGATCGCTTTTTAATAGTTTGTGCAGGAGGGGAGAGGACGGGGGTTAAGCGCATAAGTTGGCAGCAGTGCTAGATTGAGCTGTTTGTTTACATTGGATCATTTCCCGGGAAAATTTATTTTGTTAGATGACTGTTTTTTTTTCTGTTTTCGCGGGAAATTGTTGGTTTAGGTGTGGGCGAAACATTGCGTGTGTCTACTTCACTTTTGTTTTATTACACAGGTTAGAATTTGGTTTATTTTCTTTCTATCTCTTGTAATGAAAAGTTGTATATAACTAGGTTTGGTTATTAATGTGTTTGGGGAAATAAAGTGCTTTCCCTCTCTCTGTGTCTTTCTGTCTGTCTCTTTCTCTCTGTGTCTTTCTGTCTGTCTCTTTCTCTCTCTGTGTCTTTCTGTCTGTCTCTTTCTCTCTCTGTGTCTTTCTGTCTGTCTCTTTCTCTCTCTGTGTCTTTCTGTCTGTCTCTTTCTCTCTCTGTGTCTTTCTGTCTGTATCTTTCTCTCTCTGTCTTTTTGTCTGTCTCTTTCTCTCTCTGTGTCTTTCTGTCTGTCTCTTTCTCTCTCTGTGTCTTTCTGTCTGTATCTTTCTCTCTCTGTGTCTTTCTGTCTGTCTCTTTCTCTCTCTGTGTCTTTTTGTCTGTCTCTTTCTCTCTCTGTGTCTTTCTGTTTGTCTCTTTCTCCGTGTCTTTCTCTCTCTCTCTCTCTCTCTCTCAGGCTGCAACAAGTGACTTAACGAGAGTAGTTTATTGTACGCACTAGTTGCTCAGTTTTAATTTATCCCATCTCTTATTTTTCTCCCCTATAATTCCACCTACTTATCTTTTCCCCTCACACCCATTCCTCACCTGTCAATCTTCCTCAGTCTCCCCCCAGCACCACTCGTATCCCCTCTCACCACCCCTTTTTTTCCTCTCTCTTCGTCATTCCTTAAAACACAGTACCCCCTAACCCCCTTTCCTTTACCCCCTCTCCCTTTTCTTCTGGGACCCTTCCTCTCCCTTTTCCCCTCTCCACTCTTCCTTCTCTAGACTTGTCAGTTGGCAGGAAGCACAGCTGAGGCTGCCAGCCACTCCTTGTTTATCCTGGGGATTAAACACCATTCTTGGAATTAGGGCGGACTGGTCAATAGGCTCTCAATGTGATGACCCAGGGAGGGGAAGGTGGGGGAGGTGTGAGGGGAAGGTGGGGGAGGTGTGAGGGGAAGGTGGGGAGATGTGAGGGGATGGAGAGAATGAGGGTATATAATAATAATAATAATAATAATAATAATAATAATAATAATAATAATAATAATATTATTATTATTATTATTATTATTATTATTATTATTATTATTATTAATATTATTATTGTTATTTGTATTTTAATAACACATCGGCCGTCTCCCACCAAGGCAGGGTGACCCGAAAAAAGAAGAAAAACTTTCACCATCATTCACTCCATCACTGTCTTGCCAGAGGCGCTCTTACACTACAGTTATAAAACTGCAACATTAACACGCCTCCTTCAGAGTGCAGACACTGTACTTCCCATCTCCAGGACTCAAGTCCGGCCTGCCGGTTCCCCTGAACCCCTTCATAAATGTTACTTTGCTCACACTCCAACAGCACGTCAAGTCCTTGAAACCATTTATCTCCAGTCGCTCCTATCTAACACGCTTACGCATGCTGGAAGTCCAAGCACCTCGCACACAAAACCCCCTTTACCCCCTCCCTCCAACCTTTCCTAGGATGACCCCTACCCTGCTTTCCCTCCACTACAGATTTATACACTCTCGAAGTCATTCTATTTCGTTCCATCCTCTCTACATGTCTGAACCACCTCAACAAACCCAGCCTCTGCACCTCCTAATCTCCAAGCAGTGGATTCTCATCATTATATTCACACCACATATTAATCTCAAATAATCAAATCATTGTCTCACTCTTGTAATGTTTAAAATTATTTAATGCATTTTTATATTCCCTTGCGTTTTTGACTGGGAATTTTTGTTATTTACAAAACAGAGTTTATCTTCAGTTGGCAATACTGTATAATTCCTTCAGCGTTCGTATTTGCACTAAAAAAAAAAAAGAAGGCAGAGGCTCTCCACCTCGATTAAACAACCGAGATAAGAGGCTCTTCACCTCAATCCCCACAAATCAACTTCGAAATCGCTAAAAAGAAATTGAGCCGCGGCGGCCTCCGTGAAAGTTGTGGTAATGTAGAGTTGAAAACAAGAGCGCAACGCTGGACGCCATGTTGGATCCTTCCAAGTGTTGCCTTCTGCGGCTCCGCATTTATTATAAAGTTGTTTAAATGCGAATTGTGGTCAAAGATTCTATGTAAATCTTTCCAGTTCTGTCGGGAGTCGAAGTTACGATGCACAGCGGACAGTTTTATGCGTATTAAAGAGCAGTGACTTGGTCTGAAGAAGAGAGGATATGAACCAGAAGGATGCAAATGGCAACAGTCGTGACGTCACGGTGTCTTGCAGATTCACAGCTGATCATTATTATTATTCTTTATTATTATTATTATTTTATTTTATTATAGTTATTATTATTGTAATTATTATTTATTTTTGTTATAATCATTATAATTATCATTATTTTTGGAAAGCGGTTAACTTTATGACCTTCAGTTCGCCAAGCATTGTATCACCAGTACGGGTTTAGCGCTTCCCATATTATGAATAAATTACCAAAACTCAGCTGATTTCCAATTATTACCTGATTACCAGAAATCACTTGTCTTACAATCGTTACTTGATCACGGTAAGTAACCTGATCTCCAGAGACAACACTTGGTAATCAGATCACCAAGGTCAGAGTTGGAAATCAGATCACTCCCGGTAATCAGGTTCCAGTGATTGGTGGGTGAAGAGGAGTGAAGCAGGATGGTAGGGCTAGTTACACTCACACACACACACACACACACACACACACACACACACACACACACACACACACACACACACACACACACACACACACACACACACACACACACACACACACACACACACACACACACACACACACACACACACACACACACACACACACACACACATTACAGGGATGTTAGGAAGTATTTCTTCAGTCACAGAGTTGTCAGGAACTGGAGCAATCTGGAGAGCGATGTAGTGGAGGCAGGATCCGTACATAGCTTTAAGAAGAGGTATGATAAAGCTCATGGAGCAGGGAGACAGTGACCCAGTAGCGACCGGCAAGGAGACGGGGCCAGGAGCTGTGAATCGACCCCTTCAACCACAAATAGGTGAGTGCACACACACACACACACACACACACACACACACACACACACACACACACACACACACAAAGCTTTAAGAGCAAGCACGACAGGACTCCCAAAGCTAGAGGAAAGAGGGAAGGAAGTGACACAGGTTCCCCCCCTCTAACCGGATAAGAAACGAGACCAGGAGCTGGAGCTCAACCCCCTGCAACCACAGAAAAACAAACGTGTTATATAACAATCATCAGAAATAAGTAAATGCAAATTAAATAAAGAAGGTAATTATACAAATTATTATATGTGTATATCTACATACACACAGGGAGAATAATGAGTTTTAAGGGAGGGGAAGAGAAGAGGGCGAGTATAATGACCTTTAAAGGAACACAAGGACAGGAGTAGGGAGATATAAAGGATAGAGGGGAGAAGTACGTATATATATATATGTGTGTGTGTGATTGTGTGTGTGTGTGTATATGTGTGTGTGTGTGTGTGTGTGTGTGTGTGTGTGTATGTATGTGTGAACTGCAGTTTTAGACAGAGGCAGAGACAGACAGACAACATACCATCAACTGTCCCGTCATCTTTGCTCACCTGTAGACAGTGTGATAAATACAGAAGACTCAGGATTGACGATCTATGTAAATATGGTTCCAATAATTTTTCTCCCATTATATGTATACTGAGAGGTGTTTGTATGGTACTGTATGTACAGAAAGAGGTGTGTATATACACCGAGAGGTATGTATCTTTTTGTGTATATACACCAAGTATCTCTGTGTATATACAACAAGAGTCTTAACTGTGAAAGTGCTTTCCTAAGTTAGTCTTAGTAGTACTAGTAGTAGTAATACCAATAATAGTACTAGTAGTAGTAATACCAATAATAGTACTAGTAGTAGTAATACCAATAATAGTACTAGTAGTAGTAATACCAATAATAGTACTAGTAGTAGTAATACCAATAATAGTACTAGTAGTAGTAATACCAATAATAGTACTAGTAGTAGTAATACCAATAATAGTACTAGTAGTAGTAATACCAATAATAGTACTAGTAGTAGTAATACCAATAATAGTACTAGTAGTAGTAATACCAATAATAGTACTAGTAGTAGTAATACCAATAATAGTACTAGTAGTAGTAATACCAATAATAGTACTAGTAGTAGTAATACCAATAATAGTACTAGTAGTAGTAATACCAATAATAGTACTAGTAGTAGTAATACCAATAATAGTACTAGTAGTAGTAATACCAATAATAGTACTAGTAGTAGTAATACCAGTAATAGTACTAGTAGTAGTAATACCAATAATAGTACTAGTAGTAGTAATACCAATAATAGTACTAGTAGTAGTAATACCAATAATAGTACTAGTAGTAGTAATACCAGTAATAGTACTAGTAGTACTAATACCAATAATAGTACTAGTAGTAGTAATACCAGTAATAGTACTAGTAGTACTAATACCAATAATAGTACTAGTAGTAGTAATACCAATAATAGTACTAGTAGTAGTAATACCAGTAATAGTACTAGTAGTACTAATACCAATAATAGTACTAGTAGTAGTAATACCAATAATAGTACTAGTAGTAGTAATACCAATAATAGTACTAGTAGTAGTAATACCAATAATAGTACTAGTAGTAGTAATACCAATAATAGTACTAGTAGTAGTAATACCAATAATAGTACTAGTAGTAGTAATACCAATAATAGTACTAGTAGTAGTAATACCAGTAATAGTACTAGTAGTACTAATACCAATAATAGTACTAGTAGTAGTAATACCAATAATAGTACTAGTAGTAGTAATACCAATAATAGTACTAGTAGTAGTAATACCAATAATAGTACTAGTAGTAGTAATACCAATAATAGTACTAGTAGTAGTAATACCAATAATAGTACTAGTAGTAGTAATACCAATAATAGTACTAGTAGTAGTAATACCAATAATAGTACTAGTAGTAGTAATACCAATAATAGTACTAGTAGTAGTAATACCAATGATAGTACTAGTAGTAGTAATACCAATAATAATACTAGTAGTAGTAATACCAATAATAGGTGCTAGTGGTAGTAATACCAATAATGGTGCTAGTGGTAGTAATGCCAGTAATGGTATAGTATGTAGTAATGCCAATAATATGTAGTGGTAGTATTACCAAGTAATGGATGCTAGTGGTAGTAATGCCAATAATATGCTAGTAGGTAGTAATGCCAATAATGGTACTATAGTAGTAATACCAATAATAGTATA
Organism: Cherax quadricarinatus; assembly: GCF_038502225.1. NCBI lineage: Eukaryota > Metazoa > Arthropoda > Malacostraca > Decapoda > Parastacidae > Cherax > Cherax quadricarinatus. Next base: position 18,706,242 of record NC_091357.1, read on the forward strand.
CTAGTAGTAGTAATGCCAATAATTACTATAGTATGTAATACCAATAATAATACTAGTAGTAGTAATGCCAATAATAATACTAGTAGGTAGTAATCCAATAATATAGTGCTAGTAGTAGTAATGCCAATAATGGTGCTAGGTAGTAGTAATCAATAATGTACTAGTAGTAGTAATTGCCAATAATAGGTGCTAGTAGTAGTAATGCCAATAATAATACTAGTAGTAGTAATGCCAATAATAGTACTAATAGTAGTAATACCAATAATAATACTAGTAGTAGTAATACCAATAATAGTACTAATAGTAGTAATACCAATAATAATACTAGTAGTAGTAATACCAATAATAGTACTAATAGTAGTAATACCAATAATAATACTAGTAGTAGTAATACCAATAATAATACTAGTAGTAGTAATAACAATAATAGTACTAGTAGTAGTAATACCAATAATAATACTAGTAGTAGTAATACCAATAATAGTACTAGTAGTAGTAATGCCAATAGTAGTAATAGCAGTACTATTACTACAAGTACTATTATTACTACTACTAATAGTAGTAGTAATAGCAGTAGTAGTAGCAATAAGACTACTACTTCTACTACTAGTAATAGTAGTACTAGCAGTGGTGGTGGGTCCGGCTGACATTTTTAAAGTTCCACTCCCAGAAATAGGTCAACCTATGACGTCATACATAAACAAGTGACGGTCGATTCAACGCGATCACCGACCTGAATCATTTACCTTACGCAAGGCAACCCAAATATATACATGTATATATATATATATATATATATATCTATATATATATATATATATATATATATATATATATATATATATATATATATATATATATATATATATATATATATATATATATATATATATATTAGATCTTCCCTCCCTCCCTCCTCTCTCTCCTCCTCCCTCCCTCCCTCCTCTCTCTCTCTCCCTCCCTCTCTCCCTCCACCCTCCTCTCTCCCTCCCTGAGATATACAGAATACGTGGTACCGGGTCCATTCTTCTAGGAATACAGTTACTGAACTTTGGTCTTCTAACCGGTGTATCATACAGTGGTCCAGGATGATCCAAGACTTGACAGTGGTCCAGGATGATCCAAGACTTGACAGTGGTCCAGGATGATCCAAGACTTGACAGTGGTCCAGGATGATCCATGACAGTGGTCCAGGATGATCCAAGACTTGACAGTGGTCCAGGATGATCCAAGACTTGACAGTGGTCCAGGATGATCCATGACTTGACAGTGGTCCCGGATGATCCAAGACTTGACAGTGGTCCAGGATGATCCAAGACTTGACAGTGGTCCAGGATGATCCAAGACTTGACAGTGGTCCAGGATGATCCATGACTTGACAGTGGTCCAGGATGATCCATGACTTAACAGTGGTCCAGGATGATCCAAGACTTGACAGTGGTCCAGGATGATGATCCAAGACTTGACAGTGGTCCAGGATAATCCAAGACTTGACAGTGGTCCAGGATGATCCATGACTTGACAGTGGTCCAGGATGATCCAAGACTTGACAGTGGTCCAGGATGATCCATGACTTGACAGTGGTCCAGGATGATCCATGACTTGACAGTGGTCCAGGATGATCCAAAACTTGACAGTGGTCCAGGATGATCCATGACTTGACAGTGGTCCAGGATGATCCATGACTTGACAGTGGTCCAGGATGATCCATGACTTGACAGTGGTCCAGGATGATCCATGACTTGACAGTGGTCCAGGATGATCCAAGACTTGACAGTGGTCCAGGATGATCCATGACTTGACAGTGGTCCAGGAGGATCCATGACTTGACAGTGGTCCAGGATGATCCAAAACTTGACAGTGGTCCAGGATGATCCATGACTTGACAGTGGTCCAGGATGATCCATGACTTGACAGTGGTCCAGGATGATCCATGGCTTGACAGTGGTCCAGGATGATCCATGACTTGACAGTGGTCCAGGATGATCCATGGCTTGACAGTGGTCCAGGATGAACCATGACTTGACAGTGGTCCAGGATGATCCATGACTTGACAGTGGTCCAGGATGATCCAAGACTTGACAGTGGGCCAGGATGATCCATGACTTGACAGTGGTTCAGGATGATCCATGACTTGACAGTGGTCCAGGATGATCCAAGACTTGACAGTGGTCCAGGATGATCCATGACTTGACAGTGGTCCAGGATGATCCATGACTTGACAGTGGTCCAGGATGATCCATAACTTGACAGTGGTCCAGGATGATCCATGACTTGACAGTGGGCCAGGATGATCCATGACTTGACAGTGGTCCAGGATGATCCAAGACTTGACACTGGTCCAGGATGATCCAAGACGTGACAGTGGTCCAGGATGATCCAAGACTTGACAGTGGTCCAGGATGATCCAAGACTTGACAGTGGTCCAGGATGATCCATGACTTGACAGTGGTCCAGGATGATCCATGACTTGACAGTGGTCCAGGATGATCCATGACTTGACAGTGGTCCAGGATGATCCATGACTTGACAGTGGTCCAAGATGATCCATGACTTGACAGTGGTCCAGGATGATCCATGACAGTGGTCCAGGATGATCCATGACTTGACAGTGGTCCAGGATGATCCAAGACTTGACAGTGGTCCAGGATGATCCATGACTTGACAGTGGTCCAGGATGGTCTGAAACTTTGTTCTTGAGACCCATTTCAACTTCATGGTTAGTTGTGAATTGTTGTAGCCAGGGTATTGTGTGTTAGTTGTGAATTGTTGTAGCCAGGGTAGTGTGTGTTAGTTGTGAATTGTTGTAGCCAGGGTATTGTGTTAGTTGTGAATTGTTGTAGCCAGGGTATTGTGTGTGGGTTGTGAATTGTTGTAGCCAGGGTATTGTGTGTTATTGTGTTAATTAGCCTTGTACCAGGGTATTGTGTAGTGGGTGTGAATTATTGTAGCCAGAATTGTGTGTTAGTTAAGTGTTGTGTAGCCAGGGTATTGTGTGTTAAGTTGTGAATTATTTGTAGCCAGGGTATTGTGTGGGTGGGTTGTGTTGTAGCCAGGGTATTGTGTGTTAGTTGTGAATTGTTGTAGCCAGGGTATTGTGTGTTAGTTGTGAATTGAATTGTTGCCAGCAGGGTGTTGTGTGTTAGTTGTGAATTGTAGCCAGGGTATTGTGTGTTGAGTTGTGAATTATTGTAGCCAGGGATGTGTGTGGGTTGTTGTGAATTGTTGTAGCCAGGGGATTGTGTGTTAGTTGTGAATTGTTGTAGCCAGGGTATTGTGTGTGGGTTGTGAATTGTTGTAGCCAGGGTATTGTGTGTTAGTTGTGAATTGTTGTAGCCAGGGTATTGTGTGTTAGTTGTGAATTGTTGTAGCCAGGGTATTGTGTGTTAGTTGTGAATTGTTGTAGCCAGGGTATTGTGTGTTAGTTGTGAATTGTTGTAGCCATGGACAGTGGTGAGACAGACAGACATGTGAGGCAGAAAAGACAGGTGAGAGAGAAGAAAGGTGAGGCAGGTGAGACGGATCAGTGGACAGCAAGACTCATTCAGATAATAGACAGAAATGTCAAAGTGAGGACCAGAGACAGAGATGCTAGCTGACTGGTAGAAAGATCTCTCTCTCTCTCTCTCTCTCTCTCTCTCTCTCTCTCTCTCTCTCTCTCTCTCTCTAACTCTCTCTCTCTCTCTCTCTCTCTCTCTCTCTCTCTCTCTCTCTCTGTCTCTCTCTCCCTCTCTCTCTCTCTCTCTCTCTCTCTCTCTCTATCTCTCTATCTCTCTCTCTCTCTCTCTCTCTCTCTCTCTCTCTCTCTCTCTCTCTCTCTCTCTCTCTCTCTCTCTCTCTTTCTCTCTCTCTCTCTCTCTCTCTCTCTCTCTCTCTCATTCACAAATTTGTAACAGCCTCGGAATCGATAATCTTCAAGTCTGGCTTCTGAGCGTGTCTAGGGTGGTCGTGTGGGCGTGTGTGTGGGGGTCGCTGTACGTGGGTGAAAGTGGGTATTAGGAGCAGTAGTAGTAATAGCAGTACTAGTAATCGAAAAAGTAACTCCTAATGTTAATACGATTACTTCTAGTAGTAGTAGTAATAACACTAGTAGTAGTAGTAGTAGTAGTAATAGTAGTAGTAGCAATTGTAATAGTACTACTACTACTACTACTAGTAGTAGTAGTAGAACTGGACTGAGGGACTGATTACCCTATCTTCCACTGTCGACATAAACACCGCTCTTTCGTATTCTCTTTTCCACCTCCTCTCCTTCCCTTCTCCTCTCCTCTTCCATACCCTCCGCTTCTCCCATCCCTCAGCTCCTCTCCGTGACCTCCGGGCCATGTCAGGGGTGACGGGGGGTGGGGGAGGGTTAGTAGGAGGTGGACCCTAATCAAGGCAAAAGGCGATTCTGGATGGAACTGAGGTGAATCTCTGGAGTACTGACACCCTGGCTGTGAGCACCGTCCCTAGGGTAGGTTCAGGGTGACGAAAGTAGGTTCAGGGTACCCAGCGTAAGTTCATAGTGCCCAGGGTAGGTTCCAGGTACCCAGGGTAGGTTCAGGGTACCCAGGGTAGGTTCAGGGTGCCTAGGGTAGGTTCAAGGTGACCAGGGTAGGTTCAGAGTTTCCAGGGTAGGTTCAGGGGGACCAGGGTAGGTTTAGAGTTTCCAGGGTAGGTTCAGGGTTTCCAGGGTAGGTTCAGGGTGCCCAGCGTAGGTTCACGGTGCCCAGGGTAGGTTCCAGATGCGTAGGGTAGGTTCAGGGTACCCAGGGTAGGCTCAAGGTGCGTTGGGTACGTTCAGGGTGCCCAGGGTAGGTTCAGAGTGCCTAGGGTAGGTTCAGGGTTCCTAGGGTAGGTTCAGGGTGCCCAGGGTAGGTCCAGGGTGCCGAGGGTAGGTTCAGGGTGCCCAAGGTAGGTTCAGGGTGCCAAGGGTAGGTTCAGAGTGCCCAGGGTAGGTTCAGGGTGCGTATAGTAGGTTCAGGGAGACCAAGGTAGGTTCAAGGTGCCCACTATCAACACTGTGATAGTGAGTGATGGTGAGACAAGGTCACAAGACATCACTATCTACAACACTGTGATAGTGAGTGATGGTGAGACAAGGTCACAAGACATCACTATCAACACTATCTACAACTCTGTCAGTTTTCACTCGAACTTAATGATTTTTAAGCAAAAATATGCAAATCTTGGATAAAAAAATAGTGAAGGTGACACTGACAGAATATAACTCCGTGGCTCCAGGTAGTTTCTGTGCCTCCATGTATGATAGTTACTGTGTACCACCATGTATGATAGTTACTGTGTACCACCATGTATGATAGTTACTGTGTACCACCATGTATGATAGTTACTGTGTACCTCCATGTATGATAGTTACTGTGTACCACCATGTATGTATGAGTACTGTGTACCACCATGTATGATAATTACTGTGTACCACCATGTATGATATTACTGTGTACCTACCATGTATAATGTTACTGTGTACCACCATGTATGATAGGTTACTGTGTACCACCATGTATGATGTTACTGTGTGCCTCCATGTATGATGTTATGTACCTCCATATGATAGTTACTGTACCTACCATGTATGATAGTTACTGTGTACCTCCATGTATGATAGTTACTGTGTACCTCCATATATGATAGTTACTGTGTACCACCATGTATGATAGTTACTGTGTACCACCATGTATGATGTTACTGTGTATCCTGTATCCATATAGTTACTGTGTACCTCCATGTATGATATTACTGTGACCATGTGATGTTACTGTGTACCTGTATGATACCTGTGTACCACCATGTATGATGTTACTGTGTACCACCATGTATGATAGTTACTGTGTACCTCCATGTGCAATGTAGTTACTGTGTACCTCCATGTATGATAGTTACTGTACCTCCATGTATGATGTTACTGTGTACCACCATGTATGATGGTTACTGTGTACCACCATGTATGAATTACTGTGTACCTCCATGTATGATAGTTGCTGTGTACCTCCATAATAATTTGGTGTACCTCCATGATAGTTACCTGTGTACCTACCATGTATATGTTACTGTGTACACTCCATGTATGATAGTTACTGTGTACCTCCATGTATGTATGAATTACTGTGTACCTCCATGTATGATAGTTACTGTGTACCTCCATGTATGATAGTTACTGTGTACCACCATGTATGATAGTTACTGTGTACCTCCATGTATGATAGTTACTGTGTACCACCATGTATGATAGTTACTGTGTACCTCCATGTATGATAGTTACTGTGTACCACCATGTATGATAGTTACTGTGTACCTCCATGTATGATAGTTACTGTGTACCACCATGTATGATAGTTACTGTGTACCACCATGTATGATAGTTACTGTGTACCACCATGTATGATAGTTACTGTGTACCTCCATGTATGATAGTTACTGTGTACCTCCATGTATGATAGTACTGATGTCCTCCATGTATGTATTACTGTGTTACCTCCATGTGATAATTTATGTACCTCCATGTATGATAGTTACTGTGTACCACCATGTATGATAGTTACTGTGTACCACCATGTATGATAGTTACTGTGTACCACCATGTATGATAGTTACTGTGTACCTCCATGTATGATAGTTACTGTGTACCTCCATGATATTTTTGAAGTTGGGATTTAAAACAATATATTAAGATATTGATTATTATTATTATTATTATTATTATTATTATTATTTATGTCTTTATTATTATTATTAAAAATATTAGCAACCCTCACAGCTGTCCACGACCTCTCACAACCCCCTCACAGCTGTCCACGACCTCTCACAACCCCCTCACAGCTGTCCACGACCTCTCACAACCCTCTCACAGCTGTCCACGACCTCTCACAACCCCCTCACAGCTGTCCACGACCTCTCACAACCCCCTCACAGCTTTCCACGACCTCTCACAACCCCCTCACAGCTGTCCACGACCTCTCACAACCCCCTCACAGCTGTCCACGACCTCTCACAACTAAGATCTTCCACCTAATGGTGTAATTATCAGTTTAGCAGCAGTGTAGACGGCAGGCTTCCCAGAAAAGGAAAGTTAGGTGCGGCTGGTGCTGTTCTTCTAAGAAAGTTTGAGAGATGCTGTTAGCGCTCTCTCCCTCATCTCTTATCTTTACTGTTTTTTTCCTGTTATTTGCTTTCATTTTTATGGCGTTTGTGTGCGTGTGTGTGTGTGTGTGTGTGTGTGTTTTCGTGTGTTCACCGAATTGTGTTTGTAAGGTTCGAGACTCAGCTCCAGGCCCCACTTCCTAGCTTTAAAGTCCTGGCCGGGATACACTAGTTCCTGGTCTCCTGGGACCTGTCATACCTTCTCTTAAAGCCATGTATGGAGTTTACCCCCCACCTCCTCTTTCATTCCTTTGGTTCACCACTCGTAGAGTAAAGAAATAGTTCCTATAATCTCTCTTCTCAGCTTCCAACTTTGCTTCCTTGTCTCTGTGCCTCTCATCTGTCAGTCTTTGTGCTTATATTTGTGTGGAGAGGAGGGCAGGTGTGGAGGCGGACAGGTGTGGGGGACAGGTGAGTAGGCGAACAGGTGTAAGGGAGGGCAGGTGTGGAGGCGGACAGGTGTGGGGGACAGGTGAGTAGGCGAACAGGTGTAAGGGAGGGCAGGTGTGGAGGCGGACAGGTGTGGGGGACAGGTGAGTAGGCGAACAGGTGTAGGGGAGGGCAGGTGTGGGAAGCAGTGCGTCGGTACTAGTGTGCGTCGTTGTCATGGTAACATCCCAGGATGTGAGGGTAAGAGGGAGGTGGTGTATTCCTCTCCCCTGTTTCCCTCTCTCTCCTGCTGTTTTTTTCTCTCTCTCTTGCTGTTTCTCTTTCGCTGTCTCTCTATTTGTCTCTCTTTGTTGCTGCCAAAACGTGTATGTTTGCTACTGCTGCCTGACGTATGATGTTGGTATGTTGATGCTGCCAGACGTTTGTTGGTGTGTTGGTGCTACCAGACGTATATTGTTGTTGTGTTGGCGCTGTAAGACGCATTTTGTTTTGATGGTGCTGAACTTATGTGCTGCTGCTAAACATATGTTGTTATTGATCTGTTGCTATTAGACGTATGTTATTTGTGCTGCTGCCAGACGTATGTTGTTGTTGCCAGAGGGTGATCGTTGCTGCTGCTGCTGCCAGACGTTCGTAAGTGTTGGTGTTGCCAGACGGTGGTTGTTGCTGCTGCTGCCAGACGTATGTTATTGTTGGTGCTGCCAGACGGTGGTTGTTGCTACTGCCAGACGTATGTTATTGTTGGTGTTGCCAGACGGTGTTTGTTGCTGCTGCTACTGCCAGACGTATGTTATTGTTGGTGTTGCCAGACGGTGTTTGTTGCTGCTGCTGCCAGACGTATGTTATTGTTGGAGTTGCTAGACGGTGTTTGTTGCTGCTGCTGCCAGACGTATGTTATTGTTGGTGTTGCCAGACGGTGTTTGTTGTTGCTGCTGCTGCTGCTGCTGCCAGATGTATGTTTTTGTTGGTGTTGCCAGACGGTGGTTGTTGCTACTGCCAGACGTATTTACTTAATAAACAAAACTATGTTTTGTATTGTCTATAAAATTTAATTTCAGTTTTTAAAAGGGTCAGTATGTGCCGTGAATCAGGCCGTATATGATGACCCATCTGTAGAACTGGAGTAGCAGAACTGGAGTAGTAGAATTGGAGTAGCAGAACTGGATTAGCAGAACGAGATTAGTAAAACAGGATGGTGATTGGCCAATCAGACTGCATTATTGCACAATTAGAGACAGGGGATTGGTTCCATTTTCCTCCGCTCTTGACAGAGGCGCTGTTAAAGTTGAGACTTGGAACTTGACGGCTGCCAGGGGTGAAGCACATCCTTAGTGGTGGTAGTGGTGGTTGTAGTGGTGGTAGTATTAGTGATAGTAGTGGTGGTGGTGGTAGTAGTAGTGGAGGTGTAGTAGTGTGGTGGTGGTGAGTGATGGATAGTGTGTGGTGTAGGTGGTGGTGGAGTAGTGGAGTGGTAATGTAGTGGGGTGGAATAGGTGGTGGTGGAGTAGTAGGTGGTGGTGGTGGTAGTGGTGGTAGGTGGTTGGTGGATGAGTGCAGTTGTGGTGGTGGTAGTAGTAGTGGTAAGTGGAGGTGGTGGTATGGTGGTGGTAGTTGGTGGTGGTGGTAGTGGTGGATGTTGAGTGATGTAGTAGTGGTGGTGGTGGTGGTGGAGGTAGTAGTGGTGAGGTGGTGGTGGTGAGTGTAGTGGTGGTGGTGGATTGGTAGTGGTGGTGGTGGTGGTGGAGGTGGTGGTAGTGGTGGTGGTAGGTAGTAGTGGTGGTGTGGTGGTGGTGGTGGTGGTAGGTAGTGGTGGTGGTGAGGTAGTAGTAGTAGTAGGTGGTGGTAGTAGTAGGTGGTGGTAGTAGTAGTGGTGGTGGTGGTGGTAGTGGTGGAGTGGTGGTGGTAGGTGAGTAGGTGGTGTATGTGGTGGTGGTATGTGGTGGAGGTATGTGTGGTGGTAGTAGTAGTAGTGGGGTGGTGGTGGTAGGTGGTGGTGGATGGTAGTAGTGGTGAGGGGTGGTAGGTGGAGTAGTAGGTGGTGGTGGTGGTGGTGGTGGTAGTAGTAGTGGTGGTGGTGGTGGAGGTGGTGAAAGGTAGTAGTAGTGAGTGGTGGTGGTGGTAGTGAGTAGGTGGTAGGTGGAGTGGTGGTGGTAGTGGTAGTAGTGGTGGAGGTAGTAGGTGGTGTGGTAGTAGGTAATGGTGGTGGTGGTGTGGTGAGTGGAGGTAGTAGGTGGTGGTGGTGGTAGTAGTGGAGGTAGGTGGTGGTGGTGGTAGTGGTGAGTGGTAGTGGAGTAGTGATGGTGGTAGGTGAGTAGTGGTGTGGTGGTGGTGTGGTAGTGGTGGTGGTGGTGGTGAGTGGAGTGATGTAGTGGTGGTGATGGTGGTGTGGTGGTAGTAGTGGTGGTGGTGGTAGTGGTAGTGGTGGTAGTGGAGTGGTGGTGGTGGTGTAGTAGGTGGTGAGGTGAGTGGTAGTGGTGGTGGTAGTAGTGGTGGTGGTGGTGGTATAGTGGTGGTAGTAGTGGAGTGGTGGTGAGTGGTGGTAGTAGTGGTGGTGGTGGTGGTAGTGGTGGTGGTGGTAGTGGTGGTGGTGGTGAGGTGGTGGTGGAGTGGTGGTGGTAGTGGTGGTAGGTAGTAGTGGTGGTGGTGGTGGTAGTGGTGGTGGATGGTAGGTGGAGGTAGTGGTGGTAGTAGTGGAGGTGGTGGTGTGAGTGGTGGTGGAGTAGTGGTGGGTGGTAGGTGAGTGGTGGTGGTGGTAGTGGTGGTGGTAGGTAGGTGGTGGTAGGTGGTGGTGGTAGGTGGTGGTGGTAGTAGTGGTGTGGTGGTGGTAGTAGTGGTGGTAGGTAGTGGTGGTAGTAGTGGTGGTGGTGGTGTAGGTGGTGGTGGTGGTGGTAGTGGTAGTGGTGGTAGTGAGGTGGTGGTGGTGGTAGTAGTGGTAGGTGGTGGTGGTAGTGGAGTGGTGGTGGAAGGTAGTGGTGGTGGTGTAGTGGTGGTGGAGGTGGTGGTGGTGGTATGGTGTGGTGGTAGTGAGGTGGTGGTAGTGAGGTGGTGGTGGAGTAGTGGTGGTGGTAGTGGTGGTGGTAGGTGGTAGTGGTGGTGGTAGTGAGTAGTGGTGGTGGTGGTAGTGAGTGGTGGTGGTGGTAGTAGTGGTGGTAGTAGTGGTGGTGGTAGTAGTGTGGTGGTGGAGTAGTGGTGGTAGTGGAGGTGGTGGTGGAAGGTAGGGTGGTAGTGGTGGTGGTAGAAGTGGTGGTGAGGTGGTAGTGGTGGTGGTGGTGGTGGTAGGTAGTGGTGGTGGTGGTGGTAGTAGTAGTGGTGGTGGAGTAGGTGGTGGTGGTAGTAGTGGTGGTGGTAAGTGGTGGTGGTAGTGATGGTGGTGTAGTGAGTGGTGGTGGTGTAGTAGGTGGTGGTGAGTGGTGGTGGTGGTGTAGGTGGTGGTGTAGTGTGGTGGTAGTGAGTGGTGGTGTATGGTGGTGGTAGTAGTGGTGGTGGAGGTGAGGTGGTGGTGGTGGTAGTGGTGGTGGTAGTAGTGGTGGTGGTGGTGGTAGTAGTGGTGGTAGTGGTGAGTAGTGGTGGTGGTAGTGGTGGTGGTGGTGGTGGAGTGGTGGTAGTGGTGGTGGTGGTAGTAGTGGTGGTGGTAGGTAGTGGTGGTAGTAGTGGTGGTGGTAGTAGTGGTGGTGGTAGAGTGGTGGTGGAGTGGTAGTGGAGTGGTGGTAGTAGTGGTGGTAGTGGTGGTGGTCGTAGTGGTGGTGGTGGTGGTAGGTGGTGGTGGTGAGTGGTGGTGGTGGTAGGTGGTGGTGGAGTAGGTGATGGTGGTGTGTAGTGGTGGTGGTGGTGGTGGTAGTGGAGGTAGTGGTGGTGGTGGTGGTGGTTGTGGTGGTAGTGTGGGTGGTGGTGGTGGTAGTAGTGGTGGTGGTAGTAGTGGTGGTAGTAGTGGTGGTAGTTGTGGTGGTAGTAGTGGTGGTGGTGGTAGTAGTGGTGGTAGTAGTGGTGGTAGTAGTGGTGGTGGTAGTAGTGGTGGTAGTAGTGGTGGTGGTGGTAGTAGTGGTGGTAGTAGTGGTGGTGGTAGTAGTGGTGGTAGTGGTAGTAGTGGTGGTAGTGGTAGTAGTGGTGGTGGTAGTGGTGGTGGTGGTGGTAGTAGTGGTGGTGGTGGTAGTGGTAGTGGTAGTAGTGGTAGTGGTGGTATTGAGTGTATAAGTAAGAGAAATAATTAAGAGATGGAGGAGAATAAGAGATGTTAGATATGTGAAGCAGCAAATTCTAGAGAACATTACAGTTT
>NC_091357.1:18728047-18755547 GCF_038502225.1 Cherax quadricarinatus
TACCAGTGCACCGTTTTCTGTGTTCCGTTATGAACATTACCAGTGTACCGTTTTCTGTGTTCCGTTATGAACATTACCAGTGTACCGTTTTCTGTGTTCCGTTATGAACATTACCAGTGCACCGTTTTCTGTGTTCCGTTATGAACATTACCAGTGTACCGTTTTCTGTGTTCCGTTATGAACATTACCAGTGTACCGTTTTCTGTGTTCCGTTATGAACATTACCAGTGTACCGTTTTCTGTGTTCCGTTATGAACATTACCAGTGTACCGTTTTCTGTGTTCCGTTATGAACATTACCAGTGCACCGTTTTCTGTGTTCCGTTATGAACATTACCAGTGTACCGTTTTCTGTGTTCCGTTATGAACATTACCAGTGCACCGTTTTCTGTGTTCCGTTATGAACATTACCAGTGTACCGTTTTCTGTGTTCCGTTATGAACATTACCAGTGTACCGTTTTCTGTGTTCCGTTATGAACATTACCAGTGTACCGTTTTCTGTGTTCCGTTATGAACATTACCAGTGTACCGTTTTCTGTGTTCCGTTATGAACATTACCAGTGCACCGTTTTCTGTGTTCCGTTATGAACATTACCAGTGCAACGTTTTCTGTGTTCCGTTATGAACATTACCAGTGTACCGTTTTCTGTGTTCCGTTATGAACATTACCAGTGCACCGTTTTCTGTGTTCCGTTATGAACATTACCAGTGTACCGTTTTCTGTGTTCCGTTATGAACATTACCAGTGCACCGTTTTCTGTGTTCCGTTATGAACATTACCAGTGCACCGTTTTCTGTGTTCCGTTATGAACATTACCAGTGCACCGTTTTCTGTGTTCCGTTATGAACATTACCAGTGTACCGTTTTCTGTGTTCCGTTATGAACATTACCAGTGCACCGTTTTCTGTGTTCCGTTATGAACATTACCAGTGTACCGTTTTCTGTGTTCCGTTATGAACATTACCAGTGCACCGTTTTCTGTGTTCCGTTATGAACATTACCAGTGCACCGTTTTCTGTGTTCCGTTATGAACATTACCAGTGCACCGTTTTCTGTGTTCCGTTATGAACATTACCAGTGCACCGTTTTCTGTGTTCCGTTATGAACATTACCAGTGCACCGTTTTCTGTGTTCCGTTATGAACATTACCAGTGTACCGTTTTCTGTGTTCCGTTATGAACATTACCAGTGCACCGTTTTCTGTGTTCCGTTATGAACATTACCAGTGTACCGTTTTCTGTGTTCCGTTATGAACATTACCAGTGCACCGTTTTCTGTGTTCCGTTATGAACATTGCCAGTGCACCGTTTTCTGTGTTCCGTTATGAACATTACCAGTGTACCGTTTTCTGTGTTCCGTTATGAACATTACCAGTGTACCGTTTTCTGTGTTCCGTTATGAACATTACCAGTGTACCGTTTTCTGTGTTCCGTTATGAACATTACCAGTGTACCGTTTTCTGTGTTCCGTTATGAACATTACCAGTGTACCGTTTTCTGTGTTCCGTTATGAACATTACCAGTGTACCGTTTTCTGTGTTCCGTTATGAACATTACCAGTGCACCGTTTTCTGTGTTCCGTTATGAACATTACCAGTGTACCGTTTTCTGTGTTCCGTTATGAACATTACCAGTGCACCGTTTTCTGTGTTCCGTTATGAACATTACCAGTGTACCGTTTTCTGTGTTCCGTTATGAACATTACCAGTGCACCGTTTTCTATGTTCCGTTATGAACATTACCAGTGCACCGTTTTCTGTGTTCCGTTATGAACATTACCAGTGCACCGTTTTCTGTGTTCCGTTATGAACATTACCAGTGCACCGTTTTCTATGTTCCGTTATGAACATTACCAGTGTACCGTTTTCTATATGCCTTCATATACATTTCTACTGTATCGTTTTCTACGTTCCGTTATAAACACTACCAGTGTACCTTTTTTTGACAACAGTGAGTGTCATGTCAACAGGAGGGGAACAGAGGGGAAACAAACAGTGACTAAGACACTACGGTGAGTGTCAAGTCAACAGGAGGTGTTTGTTTTTCCCATTATGGTATTGACAGAGACCAAGACTGAGGGGAAGGGAGGGGACACCTGTCACCCCTTGTCCCCTCACCCACTTCTCCCCTCACCAACTTCTTCCCTCACCCTCTTCTCCCCTCACTTCCCTACACCCCTTCTTCCCTCACACTTTTTCGTAGACATACACCTTTCAGTGTATATACACGGAGATATATACACCTCTCATTGTATATACACTGAGATATATACACTTCTCAGTGTATATATACTGGGACATACACTTCTCAGTGTATATACACTGAGACATACACGTCTCAGTGTATATACACGGAGAGACATACACTTCACAGTGTATATACACTGAGAGACATACATTTCTCAGTGTATATACACTGAGAGACATACACGTCTCAGTGTATATACACTGAGAGACATACACTTCACAGTGTATATACACTGAGAGACATACATTTCTCAGTGTATATACACAGAGAGACATACACTTCTCAGTGTATATACACGGAGAGACATACATTTCTCAGTGTATATACACTTAGAGACATACACGTCTCAGTGTATATACTCTGAGAGACATACATTTCTCAGTGTATATACACTGAGAGACATACATTTCTCAGTGTATATACACAGAGAGACATACACTTCTCAGTGTATATACACGGAGAGACATACATTTCTCAGTGTATATACACTGAGAGACATACACTTCTCAGTGTATATACACGGAGAGACATACACTTCACAGTGTATATACACTGAGAGACATACACTTCTCATTGTATATACTCTGAGAGACATACACCTTATCTGTCTCTCAGGGATACTTATTCAGTTCTCGTCTTTATTAATAACGTTCTAAGAGGCTATATTCCTCTGTCTCTCCCCTTGTTTGAAGGGTCATTCTCCCTCATTTAAAGGGAGGGAGTCCCTTTACTCTCTCTACCCCTAAATTTAAGGGATCTAAGGGAGATTCTTGCCTCCATTCTCTCACATTCTTCTTGTCAGTGTATGTGTAGAGTTAATAATGTCAGATATAACCTCTCCCACGCTGCTCCTCTGACTTTCTCCTCACCATCCTTTGTAACTCCCACACTCTCTCATCCCTCTCTCTCTCTCTCTCTCTCTCTCTCTCTCTCTCTCTCTCTCTCTCTCTCTCTCTCTCTCTCTCTCTCTCTCTCTCTCTCTCTCTCTCTCTCTCTCTCTCTTCCCCCTCCCCACCACGCCATCTAGTGATTGAACCATCATTACTTCCCTCCCATACTTCTCTCCCACTGCTCCTCTCCCCTCCCCTCACTGCTCGCCCCCTCCTCTCCTACCCTATTCTCCCCTCCTCTCCCTTCATTACTCGCCCCTGCACTCACTCATTTCTCTCAATTCTCTTCTCATTTCCCTCAATTCTCTCAATTCCCTCAATTCCCGGCGCTTTCGACCGGGTGTGGCACCAGGGCCTCTTAGCAAAACTTCAAGCACTGGGAATTGCAAGCTCTACACTATGTCTCCTCAGTGATTACCTTCATGGTAGATCTCTAAGTGTAGTTCTCAATGGAACGGAATCAGCAAGACATCCTATTGGGGCAAGTGTTCCACAAAGAAGCGTGCTGGGTCCATTGTTATGGAATGTCTACTTCAACGACCTTCTTCATCTCATCCCAGAATCACATGCATATGCAGACGACTGTACACTGACATTCACTTATCCAAGAGAAGAAATGCCAGCTGCTCTAAGCTACATCAATCACCAGCTGAGAGCTATATCAGCTTGGGGAAATTATGGCAAGTAACATTTGCACCTGAGAAAACGCAAATGATGATCGTCTCTAGGCACCATGATGGTAATGCTGGTGCAGTAGTAAGGATGAATGGGAGGGTGTTGGCACCTGGAGAAGAAGTTGATATCCTTGGGGTGAAATTTGACTCCAAACTAACCATGAAGAACCATGTTGTAAATCTTACAAACAAGGCAGCCAGGAAGCTTACAGCACTTCGCCGTATCTCGCATCTGCTTGACAGTAGGGGTTGCAAGATCCTGTACGAGGCACAAGTACGCTCACACCTTGAGTATGCTCCACTTTCTTGGTTTGCCTGCCCCCCCTCTCATCTGCGACTACTTGACAGAGTAGAGAACAGAGCAAGACGTCTCATCTCTTGCCTGGACCCATCCTGGATAGATCTGTCATTTCAGCAGAGCCTTCAACATAGGAGGGATGTGGGTGGCCTTACTGTTATGTACAAGGCCAATATTGTCAAAGTACCACACTTGGATCCACTTCGAGGACAGCGTGAAACAAGCTTTTATGCCACAAGACGGGCAGAAAGCAGCAACTTCACTCTGGCTGTACCCTTCTCCAGAACATCACTCCATCTGAGATCATATATACCCAGGATGACTCGAGTATGGAACACATTCGTACAGCATAATGATGTCAACGAGATAAAGTCAGTTGATCACATGAAAATGCTGGCCCACAGATGGCTCCATCTTCATCCTGTTCCCTACTTGTATGTCTCATAACAATGAAAATGCTTTCAAATGAGCTGATGTAGGTAACAGCTCTAAGCTTGCCAATAAAGTTAGGAATCCTTAACCTGTAAATAGCTTGTCAATAAAGCTAGGGATCCTTAACCTTGTCAAACCCTGTGTAAAATATATATATATATATATATATATATATATATATATATATATATATATATATATATATATACATATATATATATAAATATATATATATATATATATATATATATATATATATATATATATATATATATATATATATATATATATATATATATAGAGAGAGAGAGAGAGAGAGAGAGAGAGAGAGAGAGAGAGAGAGAGTATTTGTTGAAGCAAAGAATGATGGATATTGGAGAAAGTAAGATCCTAAAGGAACAAGAAAATTATAAAAGGCCAGGAGGTGTCTAGAGCAAATGATCACCCTCAAACACATAAGTGAACAATACTTAGTTATGAGGAACCTTTCGTTGCGTATGTAGATTTAGAAAAGGCTTACGATAGGGTGAATAGGGGAGCAATGTGACAGATGTTACAATTGTGGGAAATAGGTGGTAGGTTACGGAAAGCAGTGAAGAGCTTTTGTGAGGATAGTGAGGCTCAGGTTAGAGTGTGTAGGATAGGGGAGGATAGTTTTCCATTAAAACTTGGCCTTAGACAGGCATGTATAGTGTCATCACGGTTGTTTAACGTAGATATAGATAGGGACGTGAAGGTAGTTGACGCTAAAGTGCTGGGGAGAAGTGTGGCACTAAAAGATTTGGAATTCGGTACAACTTAATAGTGTACGTTTAGAAACAAGAGAGACAAGTTGTAGATTGTTATCAGGTGGGTGTCTTAATTAAGCTCTATACTGAGCGAAACGTTGCCTCAGTAAAAAACAGTCGTTCTGCTATGTCCATGTATCTGGAGTGTGGGAGTTGCCACAGTTGCTGTTTGCTGATGACTCAGTATTTTTGTGAGGTTGAGACGTGACGCTGCGCAAGTTGCTTGGTGAGTCTTTAAGGTTATGTGAGACAGCGAAGCAGATACAGCTACGTGAGGTGATAAATGATGGTGTGAGGTGACAAGTGGGGGAAAAAACACACACACCTACACAAAATTACTCGTAGTACTGCAAGATTTTGTAAGCCAGGACTGGACGCCGTCAAGATATTCGCCAAACACAAGGCAGACTGTTATCCAGGGTTGGACCCCATCAAGATATATACCAAACACACGCCAGACTGTCAGCCAGGGTTGGACCCCATCAAGATATATACCAAACACACACCAGACTGTCAGCCAGGGTTGGACCCCATCAAGATATATACCAAACACACGCCAGACTGTCAGCCAGGGTTGGACCCCATCAAGATATATACCAAACACACGCCAGACTGTCAGCCAGGGTTGGACCCCATCAAGATATATACCAAACACACACCAGACTGTCAGCCAGGGTTGGACCCCATCAAGATATATACCAAACACACGCCAGACTGTCAGCCAGGGTTGGACCCCATTAAGGTATATACCAAACACACGCCAGACTGTCAGCCAGGGTTGGACCCCATCAAGGTATATACGAAACACACGCCAGACTGTCAGCCAGGGCTGGACCCCATCAAGATATACACGAAAACACACACCAGACTGTCAGCCAGGGCTGGACGCCATCAAGATATACACGAAAACACACACCAGACTGTCAGCCAGGGTTGGACCCCATCAAGATATACACCAAACACACAACATACACCGCCTCATACAACAAACAAGCACTCAGAGGTCAGCCTCGTCAGAGGCTGAGGCAAGAGGTGCCGTCAGGGAGGTCAGGCAAGAAGATCAAGGATGGTACATATGCTTAAGGTGAACATGATGAGAGTGAACGTACGCAGGTACCTGGGAGAATGTCTCTCAGCAAATGGATCAAAGAACTCTAAGGTAGAGAAAATAGGGAAAGAAAGTAGAAGGAGAATTGAAGAATGTTGAGAAAGAATATGCAACACATGTTAGAAAGAATATGCAACATGTTAGAAAGAATATGCAACACATGTTAGTAGAAAGAATATGCAACACATGTTAGTGGAAAGATTATGCAACACATGTTAGTGGAAAGAATATGCAACACATGTTAGTGGAAAGAATATGCAACACATGTTAGAAAGAATATGCAACATGTTAGAAAGAATATGCAACACATGTTAGTAGAAAGAATATGCAACACATGTTAGTAGAAAGAATATGCAACACATGTTAGTGGAAAGAATATGCAACACATGTTAGAAAGAATATGCAACACATGTTAGAAAGAATATGCAACACATGTTAGTGGAAAGAATATGCAACACATGTTAGAAAGAATATGCAACACATGTTTGTGAAACATTGAAGGTTCAAACATATGAACCACCTAACCTGACGTGAAGGTTCAAGGCTGTGAACCCCAGCAAGGCCAAGTAGAGCTCCTGCCAGAGTACAGTCATGCCAAAACATTTTTGTATGGGTGTGAGGAGTGGTCTTTAAACGTTGCAGGAGGAACGGGGCAGCAGACAGAAAGCAGGTAATATTTCTAGTTTAAGATCACTATATGGTAAGAAATTATACACACACACACACACACACACACGCACACATACACACACACACACACACACACACACACACACACACACACACACACACACACACACACACACACACACACACACACACACACACACACACACACACACACACACACACACACACTCACACATACGGGTAGGTGGGTGTGTAGGAGGAGGAGGAGGAAAGAATTAGTAGAGGGGAGCAAGGAAGAGGGTAAAATTAAAAAGAAGAGAATGGGAGAGGTGGGAGGGGAAGGAGAACAGGACGAGGTAGAGTGGGAAATATAAGGAAAGAGGAAGAAAGAAGAGAGATTAGGGAGGAGAAGAAAAGAAGTGGAGGATGAAGAGAGGAAGAGGTGGGGGAATAGAGGAAGAGGAGGAGAAGAGAGGAAGAGGAGGAGAAGAGAGGAAGAGGAGGGGGAAGAGAGGAAGAGGAGGAGAAGAGAGGAAGAGGAGGGGGGAAGAGAGGAAGAGGAGGAGAGGGGGAGAGATCCGTGGGAGGATGGGAAGGAGAGAGGAATGAGATCAATACACAACAAGGGGAAATATAGCGCTTTCCCCTCCTTCCCTCTCTCTCCCTTCCTTCCTTTCCCCTTCCTTTCTCTCCCCTTCCTTCCTCTCCCCTTCCTTCCTCTCCCCTTCCTCTCCCCTCCCTTCCTATCCCCTCTCTTCCTTCCTCTCCCCAATCTCCCTTCCCTCTCCCTTCTCTCCCCTCTCCCTTCCTCTTTCTCTCTCCGTCACTACTTCCTCCTTCTTCTTCGTTACCTCTCTCTTCCTCTTCCATCCTTCTGTCTCCCTTCATATTATCTCTTCTCGTTTTTTACACGGGATTAGGTTAAGGTTGCTAACTTGACTCACCAGCTAAGACTTGTTACCTACATCACCTCATTGGAAGTCTTTAATTCTTATAAACATACAGATAGGGAAAAGGGTGAAGTTGGAGCCATCTGTGGGCCACCTGTGGGCCAGAAGATGACGTTGGAGCCATTTGTGGGCCAGAGATTTCATTTGATCAAGTGACTTCATTACGTTGATGTCATTATATTGTACGAACATGTTCCAGACTTGAGTCATCCTGGGAAAAAAAATGATGTCAGATGAAATGATGTTCTAGAGAAGATTACAGTCGGAGTGAAGTTGCTGCTGGCTGCCCGTCTTGTGGTGTAGAAGCTCACTTCTCGCTGTCCTCGGAGTGGAGCCAAGTGACATAACAGTGTCCATAATAGTGTAGCCACCCACATCCCTCCTGTGTTGAAGGCTCTGCTGAAATGACAGATCTATCCAGGATGGGTCCAGGCGAGAGATGAGTCGTCTTGTTCTTATATCAAGAAGACGCAGACGAGACGAGGGGCAGGCAGTCCAAGAGAGTGGAGCATACTCATGGCGTGAGAGTACCTTTCTCTTTCTCTCTCTACATATATTAGTTACGAAATATTACGAAATTAACAAGTTATTTAGCTAATTTTAATTTTCATTCCCTAATTTAAAATTTCTAGATTGCTAGTGCTCAACCCTCCCTCCCCCATCAACCTTCCACCCACCTCCTGTCAACCCTCCCTCCCCCATCAACCTTCCACCCACCTCCTGTCAGCCCTCCCTCCCCCATCAACCTTCCACCCACCTCCTGTCAACCCTCCCTCCCCCATCAACCTTCCACCCACCTCCTGTCAGCCCTCCCTCCCCCATCAACCATACACCCACCTCCTGTCAACCCTCCCTCCCCATCAACCTTCCACCCACCTCCTGTCAGCCCTCCCTCCCCCATCAACCTTCCACCCACCTCCTGTCAACCCTCCCTCCCCCATCAACCTTCCACCCACCTCCTGTCAGCCCTCCCTCCCCCATCAACCTTCCACCCACCTCCTGTCAACCCTCCCTCTCCCATCAACCTTCCACCCACCTCCTGTCAGCCCTCCCTCTCCCATCAACCTTCCACCCACCTCCTGTCAACCCTCCCTCTCCCATCAACCTTCCACCCACCTCCTGTCAACCCTCCCTCCCCCATCAACCTTCCACCCACCTCCTGTCAGCCCTCCCTCCCCCATCAACCTTCCACCCACCTCCTGTCAGCCCTCCCTCTCCCATCAACCTTCCACCCACCTCCTGTCAGCCCTCCCTCTCCCATCAACCTTCCACCCACCTCCTGTCAACCCTCCCTCTCCCATCAACCTTCCACCCACCTCCTGTCAACCCTCCCTCTCCCATCAACCTTCCACCCACCTCCTGTCAGCCCTCCCTCTCCCATCAACCTTCCACCCACCTCCTGTCAACCCTCCCTCTCCCATCAACCTTCCACCCACCTCCTGTCACCCTCCCTCCCCCATCAACCTTCCACCCACCTCCTGTCAGCCCTCCCTCCCCCATCAACCTTCCACCCACCTCCTGTCAAGCCCTCCCTCTCCCATCAACCTTCCACCCACCTCCTGTCAGCCCTCCCTCTCCCATCAACCTTCCACCCACCTCCTGTCAACCCTCCCTCTCCCATCAACCTTCCACCCACCTCCTGTCAACCCTCCCTCTCCCATCAACCTTCCACCCACCTCCTGTCAACCCTCCCTCCTCCCATCAACCTTCCACCCACCTCCTGTCAGCCCTCCCTCTCCCATCAACCTTCCACCCACCTCCTGTCAACCCTCCCTCTCCTATCAACCTTCCACCCACCTCCTGTCAGCCCTCCCTCTCCCATCAACCTTCCACCCACCTCCTGTCAACCCTCCCTCTCCCATCAACCTTCCACCCACCTCCTGTCAACCCTCCCTCTCCCATCAACCTTCCACCCACCTCCTGTCAGCCCTCCCTCTCCCATCAACCTTCCACCCACCTCCTGTCAACCCTCCCTCCCCCATCAACCTTCCACCCACCTCCTGTCAACCCTCCCTCCCCCATCAACCTTCCACCCACCTCCTGTCAACCCTCCCTCCCCCATCAACCTTCCACCCACCTCCTGTCAACCCTCCCTCTCCCATCAACCTTCCACCCACCTCCTGTCAACCCTCCCTCCCCCATCAACCTTCCACCCACCTCCTGTCAACCCTCCCTC
This sequence comes from Cherax quadricarinatus, assembly GCF_038502225.1. Taxonomy (NCBI): domain Eukaryota; kingdom Metazoa; phylum Arthropoda; class Malacostraca; order Decapoda; family Parastacidae; genus Cherax; species Cherax quadricarinatus. The sequence goes on from NC_091357.1 coordinate 18,738,241, forward strand.
CCCCATCAACCTTCCACCCACCTCCTGTCAACCCTCCCTCCCCCATCAACCTTCCACCCACCTCCTGTCAACCCTCCCTCCCCCATCAACCTTCCACCCACCTCCTGTCAACCCTCCCTCACCCATCAACCTTCCACCCACCTCCTGTCAACCCTCCCTCCCCCATCAACCTTCCACCCACCTCCTGTCAACCCTCCCTCCCCCATCAACCTTCCACCCACCTCCTGTCAACCCTCCCTCCCCCATCAACCTTCCACCCACCTCCTGTCAACCCTCCCTCCCCCATCAACCTTCCACCCACCTCCTGTCAACCCTCCCTCCCCCATCAACCTTCCACCCACCTCCTGTCAACCCTCCCTCCCCCAACAACCTTCCACCCACCACCAGTCAACCCTCCCTCCCCCATCAACCTTCCACCCACCTCCTGTCAACCCTCCCTCCCCCATCAACCTTCCACCCACCTCCTGTCAACCCTCCCTCCCCCATCAACCTTCCACCCACCTCCTGTCAACCCTCCCACCCCCATCAACCTTCCACCCACCTCCTGTCAAGCCCTCCCTCCCCCATCAACCTTCCACCCACCTCCTGTCAGCCCTCCCTCTCCCATCAACCTTCCACCCACCTCCTGTCAACCCTCCCTCTCCCATCAACCTTCCACCCACCTCCTGTCAACCCTCCCTCCCCCATCAACCTTCCACCCACCTCCTGTCAGCCCTCCCTCCCCCATCAACCTTCCACCCACCTCCTGTCAGCCCTCCCTCTCCCATCAACCTTCCACCCACCTCCTGTCAACCCTCCCTCCCCCATCAACCTTCCACCCACCTCCTGTCAACCCTCCCTCCCCCATCAACCTTCCACCCACCTCCTGTCAACCCTCCCTCCCCCATCAACCTTCCACCCACCCCTCAACCCTCCCTCCCCATCAACCTTCCACCCACCTCCTGTCAACCCTCCCTCCCCCATCAACCTTCCACCCACCTCCTGTCAACCCTCCCTCTCCCATCAACCTTCCACCCACCTCCTGTCAACCCTCCCTCCCCCATCAACCTTCCACCCACCTCCTGTCAACCCTCCCTCCCCCATCAACCTTCCACCCACCTCCTGTCAACCCTCCCTCCCCCATCAACCTTCCACCCACCTCCTGTCAACCCTCCCTCCCCCATCAACCTTCCACCCACCTCCTGTCAACCCTCCCTCCCCCATCAACCTTCCACCCACCTCCTGTCAACCCTCCCTCCCCCATCAACCTTCCACCCACCTCCTGTCAACCCTCCCTCTCCCATCAACCTTCCACCCACCTCCTGTCAACCCTCCCTCTCCCATCAACCTTCCACCCACCTCCTGTCAACCCTCCCTCCCCCATCAACCTTCCACCCACCTCCTGTCAACCCTCCCTCCCCCATCAACCTTCCACCCACCTCCTGTCAACCCTCCCTCTCCCATCAACCTTCCACCCACCTCCTGTCAACCCTCCCTCCCCCATCAACCTTCCACCCACCTCCTGTCAACCCTCCCTCCTCCATCAACCTTCCACCCACCTCCTGTCAACCCTCCCTCCTCCATCAACCTTCCACCCACCTCCTGTCAACCCTCCCTCCCCCATTAACCTTCCACCCACCTCCTGTCAACCCTCCCTCCCCCATCAACCTTCCACCCACCTCCTGTCAACCCTCCCTCCCCCATTAACCTTCCACCCACCTCCTGTCAACCCTCCCTCCCCCATCAACCTTCCACCCACCTCCTGTCAACCCTCCCTCCCCCATTAAGCTTCCACCCACCTACTGTCAACCCTCCCTCCTCCATCAACCTTCCACCCACCTCCTGTCAACCCTCCCTCCCCCATCAACCTTCCACCCACCTCCTGTCAACCCTCCCTCCTCCATCAACCTTCCACCCACCTCCTGTCAACCCTCCCTCCCCCATCAACCTTCCACCCACCTCCTGTCAACCCTCCCCCTCCTCACACTACACTCAGTTCTCCCACGTCAGTCCCACACCCACGTCAGTCCCACACCCACGTCAGTCCCACACCCACGTCAGTCCCACACCCATGTCAATCCCACACCCACGTCAGTCCCACACCCACGTCAGTCCCACACTCACGTCAGTCCCACACCCACGTCAGTCCCACACCCACGTCAGTCCCACACCCACGTCAGTCCCACACCCATGTCAATCCCACACCCACGTCAGTCCCACACCCACGTCAGTTCCACACCCACGTCAGTCCCACACCCACGTCAGTCCCACACCCACGTCAGTCCCACACCTACGTCACTCCCACACCCACGTCAGTCCCACACCCACGTCAGTCCCACACCCACGTCAGTCCCACACCCACGTCAGTCCCACACTCACGTCAGTCCCACACCCACGTCAGTCCCACACCCACGTCAGTCCCACACCCACGTCAGTCCCACACCCATGTCAATCCCACACCCACGTCAGTCCCACACCCACGTCAGTCCCACACCCACGTCAGTCCCACACCCACGTCAGTCCCACACCCACGTCAGTTCCACACCCACGTCAGTCCCACACCCACGTCAGTCCCACACCCACGTCAGTCCCACACCTACGTCAATCCCACACCCACGTCAGTCCCACACCCACGTCAGTCCCACACCCACGTCAGTCCCACACCTACGTCAATCCCACACCCACGTCAGTCCCACACCCACGTCAGTCCCACACCCACGTCAGTCCCACACCCATGTCAATCCCACACCCACGTCAGTCCCACACCCACGTCAATCCCACACCCACGTCAGTCCCACACCCACGTCAGTCCCACACCCACATTAGTCCCACACCCACGCCAATCCCACACCCACGTCAATCCCACACCCACGTCAATCCCACACCCACGTCAATCCCACTTCCACATCAGTCCCACACCCACGTCAATCCCACACCCACGTCAATCCCACACCCACGTCAGTCCCACACCCACATCAGTCCCACACCCACGCCAATCCCACACCCACGTCAATCCCACACCCACGTCAATCCCACACCCACGTCAATCCCACTCCCACATCAGTCCCACACCCACGTCAATCCCACACCCACGTCAATCCCACACCCACGTCAATCCCACTCCCACATCAGTCCCACTCCCACATCAATCCCACACCCACGTCAATCCCACTCCCACATCAGTCCCACACCCACGTCAATCCCACACCCACGTCAATCCCACTCCCACATCAGTCCCACTCCCACATCAATCCCACTCCCACATCAATCCCACTCCCACATCAATCCCACACCCACGTCAATCCCACTCCCACATCAGTCCCACTCCCACATCAATCCCACACCCACGTCAATCCCACTCCCACATCAGTCCCACTCCCACATCAATCCCACACCCACGTCAATCCCACTCCCACATCAGTCCCGCTCCCACGTCAATCCCACTCCCACATCAATCCCACACCTACGTCAATCCCACTCCCACATCAGTCCCACACCCACGTCAATCCCACACCCACGTCAATCCCACACCCACGTCAATCCCACACCCACGTCAGTCCCACACCCACATCAGTCCCACACCCACGCCAATCCCACACCCACGTCAATCCCACACCCACGTCAATCCCACACCCACGTCAATTCCACTCCCACATCAGTCCCACACCCACGTCAATCCCACCCACGTCAATCCCACACCCACGTCAGTCCCACACCCACATCAGTCCCACACCCACGCCAATCCCACACCCACGTCAATCCCACACCCACGTCAATCCCACACCCACGTCAATCCCACTCCCACATCAGTCCCACACCCACGTCAATCTCACACCCACGTCAATCCCACTCCCACATCAGTCCCACTCCCACATCAATCCCACACCCACGTCAATCCCACTCCCACATCAGTCCCACACCCACGTCAATCCCACACCCACGTCAATCCCACTCCCACATCAGTCCCACTCCCACATCAATCCCACTCCCACATCAGTCCCACTCCCACATCAGTCCCACACCCACGTCAATCCCACTCCCACATCAGTCCCACTCCCACATCAGTCCCACACCCACGTCAATCCCACACCCACGTCAATCCCACTCCCACATCAGTCCCACTCCCACATCAATCCCACTCCCACATCAGTCCCACACCCACGTCAATCCCACACCCACGTCAATCCCACTCCCACATCAGTCCCACTCCCACATCAGTCCCACACCCACGTCAATCCCACACCCACGTCAATCCCAGTCCCACTCCCACATCAGTCCCACACCCACGTCAGTCCCACACCCACGTCAATCCCACTCCCACATCAGTCCCACTCCCACATCAATCCCACTCCCACATCAGTCCCACACCCACGTCAATCCCACACCCACGTCAATCCCACTCCCACATCAGTCCCACTCCCACATCAGTCCCACACCCACGTCAATCCCACACCCACGTCAATCCCACACCCACGTCAATCCCACTCCCACGTCAGTCCCACTCCCACATCAGTCCCACACCCACGTCAATCCCACACCCACGTCAATCCCACTCCCACATCAGTCCCACTCCCACATCAGTCCCACACCCACGTCAATCCCACACCCACGTCACTCCCACTCCCACATCAGTCCCATCAGTCCCACACCCACGTCAATCCCACACCCACGTCAATCCCACTCCCACATCAGTCCCACTCCCACATCAATCCCCCTCCCACATCAGTCCCACTCCCACATCAGTCCCACACCCACGTCAATCCCACTCCCACATCAGTCCCACTCCCACATCAGTCCCACACCCACGTCAATCCCACACCCACGTCAATCCCACTCCCACATCAGTCCCACTCCCACATCAATCCCACTCCCACATCAGTCCCACTCCCACATCAATCCCACTGCCACATCAGTCCCACACCCACGTCAATCCCACACCCACGTCAATCCCACACCCACGTCAATCCCACTCCCACATCAGTCCCACTCCCACATCAATCCCACTCCCACATCAGTCCCACTCCCACATCAATCCCACTCCCACATCAGTCCCACACCCACGTCAATCCCACACCCACGTCAATCCCACACCCACGTCAATCCCACTCCCACATCAGTCCCACTCCCACATCAGTCCCACACCCACGTCAATCCCACACCCACGTCAATCCCACTCCCACATCAGTCCCACTCCCACATCAATCCCACTCCCACATCAGTCCCACTCCCACATCAATCCCACTGCCACATCAGTCCCACACCCACGTCAATCCCACACCCACGTCAATCCCACACCCACGTCAATCCCACTCCCACATCAGTCCCACTCCCACATCAATCCCACTCCCACATCAGTCCCACTCCCACATCAATCCCACTCCCACATCAGTCCCACACCCACGTCAATCCCACACCCACGTCAATCCCACACCCACGTCAATCCCACTCCCACATCAGTCCCACTCCCACATCAATCCCACTCCCACATCAGTCCCACTCCCACATCAATCCCACTCCCACATCAGTCCCACACCCACGTCAATCCCACACCCACGTCAATCCCACACCCACGTCAATCCCACTCCCACATCAGTCCCACTCCCACATCAATCCCACTCCCACATCAGTCCCACTCCCACATCAATCCCACTCCCACATCAGTCCCACTCCCACATCAATCCCACTCCCACATCAATCCCACACCCGCGTCAGTCCCACACCCACGTCAGTCCCACACCCACGTCAATCCCACACCCACGTCAATCCCACTCCCACATCAATCCCACTCCCACATCAGTCCCACTCCCACATCAATCCCACTCCCACATCAGTCCCACACCCACGTCAATCCCACTCCCACATCAATCCCACTCCCACGTCAATCCCACTCCCACATCAGTCCCACACCCACGTCAATCCCACTCCCACATCAGTCCCACACTAACTTTATATGTTTTCCAGCATGTCTGCTTCCTGCCTGAAGGCGACTTACTTCTGCGTCAGTGGGAGAATCGTGACCGTAGGCCTCTGCTAGGCCTCCCGGCTCCCTCCATGTTCTGCCCAGGCCTAAATGTTAACTACACCCTCTCTATGAAAGGTGAGGCATCCACCTACTCCCTTACCCAGTTTCTCAGTTTCTTCTCACTGTCTTTAAGAGAAATCTCTCTCACTCATTCTTTCACTTTCTCCTCCATTCTACATATATATATATATATATATATATATATATATATATATATATATATATATATATATATATATATATATATATATATTTTTTTTTTTTTTTTTACATTTTTTTTTTTTTTTTTCAACAAGTCGGTCGTCTCCCACCGAGGCAGGGTGACCCACCGAGGCAGGGTGACCCACCGAGGCAGGGTGACCCACCGAGGCAGGGTGACCCACCGAGGCAGGGTGACCCACCGAGGCAGGGTGACCCACCGAGGCAGGGTGACCCACCGAGGCAGGGTGACCCACCGAGGCAGGGTGACCCACCGAGGCAGGGTGACCCACCGAGGCAGGGTGACCCACCGAGGCAGGGTGACCCACCGAGGCAGGGTGACCCACCGAGGCAGGGTGACCCACCGAGGCAGGGTGACCCACCGAGGCAGGGTGACCCACCGAGGCAGGGTGACCCACCGAGGCAGGGTGACCCACCGAGGCAGGGTGACCCACCGAGGCAGGGTGACCCACCGAGGCAGGGTGACCCACCGAGGCAGGGTGACCCACCGAGGCAGGGTGACCCACCGAGGCAGGGTGACCCACCGAGGCAGGGTGACCCACCGAGGCAGGGTGACCCACCGAGGCAGGGTGACCCACCGAGGCAGGGTGACCCACCGAGGCAGGGTGACCCACCGAGGCAGGGTGACCCACCGAGGCAGGGTGACCCACCGAGGCAGGGTGACCCACCGAGGCAGGGTGACCCACCGAGGCAGGGTGACCCACCGAGGCAGGGTGACCCACCGAGGCAGGGTGACCCACCGAGGCAGGGTGACCCACCGAGGCAGGGTGACCTACCGAGGCAGGGTGACCCACCGAGGCAGGGTGACCCACCGAGGCAGGGTGACCCACCGAGGCAGGGTGACCCACCGAGGCAGGGTGACCCACCGAGGCAGGGTGACCCACCGAGGCAGGGTGACCTACCGAGGCAGGGTGACCCACCGAGGCAGGGTGACCCACCGAGGCAGGGTGACCCACCGAGGCAGGGTGACCCACCGAGGCAGGGTGACCCACCGAGGCAGGGTGACCCACCGAGGCAGGGTGACCCACCGAGGCAGGGTGACCCACCGAGGCAGGGTGACCCGCCGACGCAGGGTGACCCGCCGACGCAGGGTGACCCACCGAGGCAGGGTGACCCACCGAGGCAGGGTGACCCAAAAAAAGAAAGAAAATCCCCAAAGAGAAAATACTTTCATCATCATTCAACACTTTCACCACACTCGCACATTATCACTGCTTTTGCAGAGGTGCTCAGAATACAACAGTTTAGAAGCATACACATATAAAGATACACAACATATCCCTCCAAACTGCCAATATCCCAAACCCCTCCTTTAAAGTGCAGGCATTGTACTTCCCATTTCCAGGACTCAAGTCCGACTATATGAAAATAACCGGTTTCCCTGAATCCCTTCACTAAATATTACCCTGCTCACACTCCAACAGATCGTCAGGTCCCAAGTACCATTCGTCTCCATTCACTCCTATCTAACACGCTCACGCACGCTTGCTGGAAGTCCAAGCCCCTCGCCCACAAAACCTCCTTTACCCCCTCTTTCCAACCCTTTCGAGGACGACCCCTACCCCTCCTTCCTTCCCCTATAGATTTATATGCTTTCCATGTCATTCTACTTTGATCCATTCTCTCTAAATTACCAAACCACCTCAACAACCCCTCTTCTGCCCTCTGACTAATGCTTTTATTAACTCCACACCTTCTCCTAAATTCCACACTCCGAATTTTCTGCATAATATTTACACCACACATTGCCCTTAGACAGGACATCTCCACTGCCTCCAACCGCCTCCTCGCTGCAGCATTCACAACCCAAGCTTCACACCCATATAAGAGTGTTGGTACTACTATACTTTCATACATTCCCTTCTTTGCCTCCATAGATAACGTTTTTTGACTCCACATATACCTCAACGCACCACTCACCTTTTTTCCCTCATCAATTCTATGATTAACCTCATCCTTCATAAATCCATCCGCCGACACGTCAACTCCCAAGTATCTGAAAACATTCACTTCTTCCATACTCCTCCTCCCCAATTTGATATCCAGTTTTTCTTTATCTAAATCATTTCATACTCTCATCACCTTACTCTTTTCTATGTTCACTTTCAACTTTCTACCTTTACACACATTCTCAAACTCATCCACTAACCTTTGCAATTTTTCTTTAGAATCTCCCATAAGCACAGTATCATCAGCAAAAAGTAACTGTGTCAATTCCCATTTTGTATTTGATTCCCCATAATTTAATCCCACCCCTCTCCCGAACACCCTAGCATTTACTTCTTTTACAACCCCATCTATAAATATATTAAACAACCATGGTGACATTACACATCCCTGTCTAAGACCTACTTTTACCGGGAAGTAGTCTCCCTCTCTTCTACACACCCTAACCTGAGCCTCACTATCCTCATAAAAGCTCTTTACAGCATTAACTAACTTACCACCTATTCCATATACTTGCAACATCTGCCACATTGCTCCCCTATCCACTCTATCATATGCCTTTTCTAAATCCATAAATGCAATAAAAACTTCCCTACCTTTATCTAAATACTGTTCACATATATGCTTCAATGTAAACACTTGATCTACACATCCCCTACCCACTCTGAATCCTCCTTGCTCATCCGCAATCCTACATTCTGTCTTACCTCTAATTCTTTCAATTATAACCCTACCGTACACTTTTCCTGGTATACTCAGTAAACTTATTCCTCTATAATTTTTACAATCTCTTTTGTCCCCTTTCTCTTTATATAAAGGGACTATACATGCTCTCCGCCAATCCCTAGGTACCTTCCCCTCTTTCATACATTTATTAAACAAAAGTACCAACCACTCCAACACTATATCCCCCCCTGCTTTTAACATTTCTGTCATGATCCTATCAGATATATATATATATATATATATATATATATATATATATATATATATATATATATATATAGATAGATAGATAGATAGATAGATAGATAGATAGATAGATAGATAGATAGACAGACAGATAGATAGATTAATAGATATTATTGACCTTTGATTATTAAACCTTATTTTAATAAATTAAGTATTAAACTCAATTTAACTTAATTTAACCTTGCCTACCTTGCCTACTTTAACCTGGCCTACTTTAACCTGGCCTACTTTAACCTGGCCCACGTTAACCTGGCCTACGTTAACCTGGCCTAATTTAACAGGTGTTGAGAGTGGTAGTGAGGAGTTAAGGACTGTCCGTAACCAGTTGATAGTGACTCCAAGTGGACCGTTAGATCGTGAGCGTCGTGAAGACACCATCTTTTTCACTATCACCTGTGATATTGAGGTACGTGATCACTATCCCCATCACTATACACGAACGTGATCACTATAGTCACTATACAGGTACGTGATCACTATAGTCACTATACAGGTACGTAATCACTATAGTCACTATACAGGTACGTGATCACTGTAGTCATTATACAGGTACGTGATCACTATAGTCACTATACAGGTACGCGATCACTAGTCACTATACAGGTACGTGATCACTGTATTCATTATACAAGTACGTGATCACTATAGTCACTATACAGGTACGTGATCACTATCACCATCACAGTAGTCACAATATTTCGCTCATAACTCGCGAACGTCTCATCCAATCGGGTTCAACTTTGCAAGACTGGTGTAGGGTACCTAGGGCAAGGTTCCTGCAGCAACTAGCCTACGCATCTGTTCTAGAACTCAAGTTACTGAACCTATGACTGAGACACGCGTCAGGAAACACTTGTCCTGTTTCCTGACTAACCTAACCTAACGTAGCCTAACCTGACCTAACGTAGTCTAACCTAACCTAACGTAGCCTAACCTAACCTATACGTAGTCTAACCTAACCTAACGTAGCCTAACCTAACCTAAACGTAGTCTAACCTAACCTAACGTAGCCTAACCTAACCTAAACGTAGTCTAACCTAACCTAACGTAGCCTAACCTAACCTAACGTAGCCTAACCTGACCTAACGTAGTCTAACCTAACCTAACGTAGCCTAACCTAACCTAAACGTAGTCTAACCTAACCTAACGTAGCCTAACCTAACCTAACGTAGCCTAACCTAACCTAACGTAGCCTAACCTAACTTAACGTAGCCTAACCTAACCTAACGTAGCCTAACCTAACCTAACGTAGCCTAACCTAACCTAACGTAGCCTAACCTAACTTAACGTAGCCTAACCTAACCTAACGTAGCCTAACCTAACCTAAACGTAGCCTAACCTAACCTAACGTAGCCTAACCTAACCTAACGTAGCCTAACCTAACCTAACGTAGCCTAACCTAACCTAAACGTAGTCTAACCTAACCTAACGTAGCCTAACCTAACCTAACGTAGCCTAACCTAACCTAAACGTAGTCTAACCTAACCTAACGTAGCCTAACCTAACCTAACGTAGCCTAACCTAACCTAAACGTAGTCTAACCTAACGTAACGTAGCCTAACCTAACCTAACGTAGCCTAACCTAACCTAACGTAGCCTAACCTAACCTAACCTAACGTAGCCCATCCTAACCTAACGTAGCCTAAGCTAACCTAACGTAGCCTAACCTAACCTAACGTAACCTAACCTAACCTAACGTACCTTAGCCTATCCTAAGTTAACTTAGGTTAAGGTATTGCACTGACCACGACAACATTACCAGACCCTCACCAGCCCGGCTCTGTGTCCTGTCCTGCCCTCACCCCTCATGGAAGGTTCCTTGATGTTGGTGAGGGGCTCTTGATTTAGGGAATTGGATCTGTGCTCCAGTTCCCCGAATTAAGCCTGAATGCCTTCCACCCTCCCCCCCCCCAGGCGCTGTATAATCCTCAGGGTTTAGCTCTTCCCCTTGATTATAATAATATTAAGGTCCTGTCCTCAACACCGCATTACATTTTTAATTTTTATTATTCTTAATATAATAAAAAAATAAGAGCAAAAAAACTGAAGGCGCTCATAATTAGTTGACGTTTTTGGCGGGAAATAAGCACGGGAAGCACCCACTACCAGTTGACGTTTTTGGCGGGAAATAAGCACGGGAAGCACCCACTACCAGTTGACGTTTTTGGCGGGAAATAAGCACGGGAAGCACCCACTACCAGTTGACGTTTTTGGCGGGAAATAAGCGCGGGAAGCACCCACTACCAGTTGACGTTTTTGGCGGTAAATAAGCGCGGGAAGCACCCACTACCAGTTGACGTTTTTGGCGGGAAATAAGCACGGGAAGCACCCACTACCAGTTGACGTTTTTGGCGGTAAATAAGCGCGGGAAGCACCCACTACCAGTTGACGTTTTTGGCGGGAAATAAGCGCGGGAAGCACCCACTACCAGTTGACGTTTTTGGCGGTAAATAAGCGCGGGAAGCACCCACTACCAGTTGACGTTTTTGGCGGTAAATAAGCGCGGGAAGCACCCACTACCAGTTGACGTTTTTGGCGGTAAATAAGCGCGGGAAGCACCCACTACCAGTTGACGTTTTTAGCGGTAAATAAGCGCGGGAAGCACCCACTACCAGTTGACGTTTTTGGCGGTAAATAAGCACGGGAAGCACCCACTACCAGTTGACGTTTTTGGCGGGAAATAAGCGCGGGAAGCACCCACTACCAGTTGACGTTTTTGGCGGTAAATAAGCGCGGGAAGCACCCACTACCAGTTGACGTTTTTGGCGGGAAATAAGCGCGGGAAGCACCCACTACCAGTTAACGTTTTTGGCGGGAAATAAGCGCGGGAAGCACCCACTACCAACTGACGTTTTTGGCGGGAAATAAGCGCTGGAAGCACCCACTACCAACTGACGTTTTTGACGGTAAATAAGCGCGGGAAGCACCCACTACCAGTTGACGTTTTTGGCGGGAAATAAGCACGGGAAGCACCCACTACCAACTGACGTTTTTGGCGGGAAATAAGCGCTGGAAGCACCCACTACCAACTGACGTTTTTGACGGTAAATAAGCGCGGGAAGCACCCACTACCAGTTGACGTTTTTGGCGGGAAATAAGCACGGGAAGCACCCACTACCAGTTGACGTTTTTGGTGGTAAATAAGCGCGGGAAGCACCCACTACCAGTTGACGTTTTTGGTGGTAAATAAGCGCGGGAAGCACCCACTACCAGTTGACGTTTTTGGCGGTAAATAAGCGCGGGAAGCACCCACTACCAGTTGACGTTTTTGGTGGTAAATAAGCGCGGGAAGCACCCACTACCATTTGATGTTTTTGGCGGTAAATAAGCGCGGGAAGCACCCACTACCAGTTGATGTTTTTGGCGGGAAATAAGCGCGGGAAGCACCCACTACCAGTTGATGTTTTTGGCGGGAAATAAGCGCGGGAAGCACCCACTACCAGTTGATGTTTTTGGCGGGAAATAAGCGCGGGAAGCACCCACTACCAGTTGACGTTTTTGGCGGGAAATAAGCGCGGGAAGCACCCACTACCAGTTGATGTTTTTGGCGGGAAATAAGCGCGGGAAGCACCCACTACCAGTTGATGTTTTTGGCGGGAAATAAGCGCGGGAAGCACCCACTACCAGTTGATGTTTTTGGCGGGAAATAAGCGCGGGAAGCACCCACTACCAGTTGATGTTTTTGGCGGGAAATAAGCGCGGGAAGCACCCACTACCAGTTGACGTTTTTGGCGGGAAATAAGCGCGGGAAGCACCCACTACCAGTTGACGTTTTTGACGGGAAATAAGCGCCTGAAGCGAGGCTGGTTGGTCAACACGTGGTGTTGATAAAACAGCGTTGCTGAGGTCACTGTTAGGTCAGACAGTGACCTCTGTTTAGTTAGTGACCCAGAGTGATTTTTCCTGAGTGAAAGATTGAGACAAGAGTGCCAAGATTATTATAATTATTATTAGTTGTTATTATCATTATTGTTATTATGATTATTATTATTATTATTATTATTATGATTATTATCATTATTGTTATTATGATTATTATTATTATTATTATTATTATTATGATTATTATTATTATTATTATTATTATTATTATTATTATTATTATTGTTATTAATAATAATTATTATTATTACTTTATAATTATTATTATCATTACAAACATTATTATTGCTATTATTATTATAATTATTACCATTATTATTTATTACCATCATTATTTTTATTATTACCATTATTATTATCATTATTTATTATTATTTATTATCATTATTATTATTTTGATTTTATTATCATTATTATATTTATCACTATTATTATCGTTATTATTATGACAAGAGGTAGACGAGTGTTACCAGTACTGTATTGTCTCCCCATACAGGTTAAGGGTCGTCAGTTGATGCCTCAGAGCAGAGAGGGAACCTTAACTATCCTGGACGAGGACGACTCAGCGCCCATGAGAAGCAGGACCCCTCAAGTGGACTGGCATTATGGCAACAAGACTGATGATGTGAGTGTTCTGACGTGAGGGGAGGTAGAGGGGAGAGTAATGGGTGGGGGAGAGGGGACATTAATGCTGCTACTATTACTACTACTACTACTGCTATCTCCCACCACCCATTTGTACATTAGTAACCACTATCAGCCTTTAAGAACCATTAACCGCTATCCGATCTGACTACCACTAGTCCCCTAAGCTTTAACAATTACCCACTAACCCTGCAGGTAGACCTTACTAACCACTAACCTCTAACAACCACTAACCCTGTAGTTGCACGATCTAACCACCACTAACCCTTCAGCTAGACTACCTAACAACCACTAACCCTGCAGTTGCACGACCTAACCACCACTAACCACTAACCCTGCAGCTAGACGACCAGTTGATGGTGCTGGACCCTGACCTGACCACCACCAACAACTACATGGTGGAGCTCGTGGGCAACACGCACAACATGGTCCTTATCGAGAGCGTCAACAAGTTTAGCATTAAGAAGGAGACTTGTATGACCGAGGCCGAGAATGTTACCGGCTATGTCTTCAGCGCCTCCTGCACACTGCTCACTGCAGGTGGGTCCTGGTGGGTTATGGTGGGTACTGGTGAGTCCAGATGGATACTGGTGGGTGTAGGAGGGTCCTGGTGGGTGCAGGTGGGTCTAGGTTGGTCCAGGTGGGTACTTGTGGATTCTGGAGGGTACTTGTGGATCCTGGTGGGTCCAGGTTGTTCTAGATGGGTACTGGTGGTTCCTGGCAGGTCCAGGTGGTCCTGGTTGGTCTTCACACCAGGTAGGTCTCTTACAGAAGGTGAGAAAACTGGTCTTAATTGCACGTTTCGATGTTTCACATCGATAACATGAAGGTAGATATGATAATATCGTAGACCTGACGCTACGTTGTGTACAAACAACGCTAATGATCGTAATTTTCAACGACACCAGCCTTCTTGTACTTGGTTCTGATGCTGGTCCGTGGTGGTCCAACACTAGGACCGTGCTGTACGTTCCCCAGGCTCTCTTGCTTCTCGTTCCAGCCTCTCTCTTTCTCTTTTCTGCAGCTCTGAGATCTGTGTTATGTGCGGGATGCCACTCACCACAGTAGGCTAACACCCAGATACCTACTTACAGCTAGGTGAACAAGGGAAGCAGGTGTAAGGAAACACGCCCAGCGTTTCCACCCGTGCTGGGGATCGAACCACAGACACTCAGTATGAGCTGAGTGCGCTACCAACCAAACCACCGTACATCTATCTTCACATAATCATTGATAAAATAGTTGAGAAAGGTATTTCGATCTTTGGGAAGTGTGTCCGCCTCATCAGCTGTGTGTTTTTATGTTCAGCTTCTATGCTCGCATTGTTTTGGGCCAACCTAGGTAATCTACACATATGCTGCTATGTATGATAAAGTATGTAACTATATATGTATTACTTGCTGCGGCTGTTGTTTAAACGTTCTTGTTCCATACATGTTAAGTTACTTTCATTTTATTCCCTAAACCAAAGCTAAGGTACTGTAACATCCCTATACGTAATAATAATAATAATAATAATAATAACAATGGCATTGTTTTTCTTGGCTGGTACAGTGGTCAGGTTTGACGAGACGAGACTACGAGGTAAACTGCCACCTAAGATACAGTTCTCAGTGGTATTTATAGACAGAACTCTTCTGTTACCTACACAAGACCAAAGTAAGAAGGTAAGACATCGTCACGCTATTATGCTTAGTAATAACCCATATGGAGACAAACTCAGGAGATTAATTGATCTGTATATTTTGACCCCCTTCTGGGATCATCTACGTATCACGGTACAGTATTAGTAAATCATCTGCAATATTTTGGCTACGTAACAATAAATACCGCATCTCCTGTTTACATCATTAAAAATCTCCTTTTTTTCCCCTCCACTCCAGGAATTTGGAAAATCCTATTTCTATCCTTAACAATTTCTCGGTTTACCCAGACGATGAATAAAATACTGAAGGTGTGTCGTTCCCTCTTCCCACAGCAGGTCCAGTACGACGTGTCGCTGACACTTCCCAACTGTGAGGAGGAAGTGAGTCCAGCTCCCGCCCTGCCTGGTCCACATATTAGTAAGGAAGATTCTCCAGAGGTTCTGGCTCTGCTTAACCAGGTTCCCTCTCCTGAGATGAACGTCACTCTCACCCCGTGAGTTCTACTGCAGTTTGTCCTCTGGTACTGACGTGAGAGTGTATTACACTGCAGTTTGTCCTCTGGTACTGACGTGAGAGTGTATTACACTACAGTTTGTCCTCAGGTACTGACGTGAGAGTGTGTTACACTGTAGTTTGTCCTCTCGTACTGACGTGAGAGTGTATTACACTGTAGTTTGTCCTCTGGTACTGACGTGAGAGTGTGTTACACTGTAGTTTGTCCTCTCGTACTGACGTGAGAGTGTATTACACTGTAGTTTGTCCTCTGGTACTGATGTGAGAGTGTATTACACTGCAGTTTGTCCTCTGGTACTGACGTGAGAGTGTATTACACTGTAGTTTGTCCTCAGGTACTGACGTGAGAGTGTATTACACTGTAGTTTGTCCTCTGGTACTGATGTGAGAGTGTATTACACTGCAGTTTGTCCTCTGGTACTGACGTGAGAGTGTATTACACTGCAGTTTGTCCTCAGGTACTGACGTGAGAGTGTATTACACTGTAGTTTGTCCTCTCGTACTGACGTGAGAGTGTATTACACTGTAGTTTGTCCTCTGGTACTGACGTGAGAGTGTATTACACTGCAGTTTGTCCTCAGGTACTGACGTGAGAGTGTATTACACTGTAGTTTGTCCTCTCGTACTGACGTGAGAGTGTATTACACTGTAGTTTGTCCTCTGGTACTGACGTGAGAGTGTATTACACTGCAGTTTGTCCTCAGGTACTGACGTGAGAGTGTATTACACTGTAGTTTGTCCTCTCGTACTGACGTGAGAGTGTATTACACTGTAGTTTGTCCTCTGGTACTGACGTGAGAGTGTGTAACACTGCAGTTTGTCCTCTGGTACTGACGTGAGAGTGTATTACACTGCAGTTTGTCCTCTGGTACTGACGTGAGAGTGTATTACACTGTAGTTTGTCCTCTGGTACTGACATGAAAGTGTATTACACTGCAGTTTGTCCTCTGGTACTGACGTGAGAGTGTATTACACTGCAGTTTGTCCTCTGGTACTGACGTGAGAGTGTGCTACACTGCAGTTTGTCCTCTGGTACTGACGTGAGAGTGTATTACACTAGTTTGTCCTCTGGTACTGACGTGAAAGTGTATTACACTGCAGTTTGTCCTCTGGTACTGACGTGAGAATGTATTACACTGCAGTTTGTCCTCTGGTACTTACGTGAGAGTGTTACGCTGCAGTTTGTCTTCTAGTACTGACGTGAGAATGTATTACACTGCAGTTTGTCCTCTGGTACTGACGTGAGAGTGTATTACACTGCAGTTTGTCCTCTGGTACTGACGTGAGAGTGTATTACATTGCAGTTTGTCCTCTGGTACTGACGTGAGAGTGTATTACACTGTAGTTTGTCCTCTGGTACTGACGTGAAAGTGTATTACACTGCAGTTTGTCCTCTGGTACTGACGTGAGAATGTGTTGCACTGCAGTTTGTCCTCTGGTACTGACGTGAGAGTGTATTACACTGTAGTTTGTCCTCTGGTA
>NC_091357.1:18760547-18785547 GCF_038502225.1 Cherax quadricarinatus
TAACACTCTTGAGTAAGTTCTAACAATCTTGAGTAAGTTCTAACACTCTTGAGTAAGTTCTAACAATCTTGAGTAAGTTCTAACACTCTTGAGTAAGTTCTAACACTCTTGAGTAAGTTCTGACACTCTTGAGTAAGTTCTAACACTCTTGAGTAAGTTCTAACACTCTTCAGTAAGTTCTAACACTCTTGAGTAAGTTCTAACACTCTTGAGTAAGTTCTAACACTCTTGAGTAAGTTCTAACACTCTTGAGTAAGTTCTAACATTCTTGAGTAAGTTCTAACATTCTTGAGTAAGTTCTAACACTCTTGAGTAAGTTCTGACACTCTTGAGTAAGTTCTAACACTCTTGAGTAAGTTCTGACACTCTTGAGTAAGTTCTAACACTCTTGAGTAAGTTCTGACACTCTTGAGTAAGTTCTAACACTCTTGAGTAAGTTCTAACACTCTTGAGTAAGTTCTAACACTCTTGAGTAAGTTCTAACACTCTTGAGTAAGTTCTAACACTCTTGAGTAAGTTCTAACACTCTTGAGTAAGTTCTAACACTCTTGAGTAAGTTCTGACACTCTTGAGCAAGTTCTAACACTCTTGAGTAAGTTCTAACACTCTTGAGTAAGTTCTAACACTCTTGAGTAAGTTCTGACACTCTTGAGTAAGTTCTGACACTCTTGAGTAAGTTCTAACACTCTTGAGTAAGTTCTAACACTCTTGAGTAAGTTCTAGCACTCTTGAGTAAGTTCTGACACTCTTGAGTAAGTTCTAACACTCTTGAGTAAGTTCTAACACTCTTGAGTAAGTTCTAACACTCTTGAGTAAGTTCTGACACTCTTGAGTAAGTTCTGACACTCTTGAGTAAGTTCTAACACTCTTGAGTAAGTTCTGACACTTGAGTAAGTTCTAACACTCTTGAGTAAGTTCTGACACTTGAGTAAGTTCTGACACTCTTGAGTAAGTTCTGACACTTGAGTAAGTTCTGACACTCTTGAGTAAGTTCTGACACTCTTGAGTAAGTTCTAACACTCTTGAGTAAGTTCTAACACTCTTGAGTAAGTTCTAACACTCTTGAGTAAGTTCTAACACTCTTGAGTAAGTTCTAACACTCTTGAGTAAGTTCTGACACTCTTGAGTAAGTTCTAACACTCTTGAGTAAGTTCTAACAATCTTGAGTAAGTTCTAACACTCTTGAGTAAGTTCTGACACTCTTGAGTAAGTTCTGACACTCTTGAGTAAGTTCTAACACTCTTGAGTAAGTTCTAACACTCTTGAGTAAGTTCTAACAATCTTGAGTAAGTTCTAACACTCTTGAGTAAGTTCTAACACTCTTGAGTAAGTTCTAACACTCTTGAGTAAGTTCTGACACTCTTGAGTAAGTTCTAACACTCTTGAGTAAGTTCTAACACTCTTGAGTAAGTTCTAACAATCTTGAGTAAGTTCTAACACTCTTGAGTAAGTTCTAACAATCTTGAGTAAGTTCTAACACTCTTGAGTAAGTTCTAACACTCTTGAGTAAGTTCTGACACTCTTGAGTAAGTTCTAACACTCTTGAGTAAGTTCTAACACTCTTCAGTAAGTTCTAACACTCTTGAGTAAGTTCTAACACTCTTGAGTAAGTTCTAACACTTGAGTAAGTTCTAACACTCTTGAGTAAGTTCTAACACTCTTGAGTAAGTTCTAACACTCTTGAGTAATTTCTAACACTCTTGAGTAAGTTCTAACATTCTTGAGTAAGTTCTAACACTCTTGAGTAAGTTCTGACACTCTTGAGTAAGTTCTAACACTCTTGAGTAAGTTCTGACACTCTTGAGTAAGTTCTAACACTCTTGAGTAAGTTCTAACACTCTTGAGTAAGTTCTAACACTCTTGAGTAAGTTCTAACAATCTTGAGTAAGTTCTAACACTCTTGAGTAAGTTCTAACACTCTTGAGTAAGTTCTAACACTCTTGAGTAAGTTCTGACACTCTTGAGTAAGTTCTGACACTCTTGAGTAAGTTCTAACACTCTTGAGTAAGTTCTAACACTCTTGAGTAAGTTCTAACACTCTTTAGTAAGTTCTGACACTCTTGAGTAAGTTCTGACACTCTTGAGTAAGTTCTAACACTCTTGAGTAAGTTCTAACACTCTTGAGTAAGTTCTAACACTCTTGAGTAAGTTCTAACACTCTTGAGTAAGTTCTAACACTCTTGAGTAAGTTCTAACACTCTTGAGTAAGTTCTAACACTCTTGAGTAAGTTCTGACACTCTTGAGTAAGTTCTAGCACTCTTGAGTAAGTTCTAACACTCTTGAGTAAGTTCTAACACTCTTGAGTAAGTTCTAACACTCTTGAGTAAGTTCTAACACTCTTGAGTAAGTTCTAACACTCTTGAGTAAGTTCTGACACTCTTGAGTAAGTTCTGACACTCTTGAGTAAGTTCTAACACTCTTGAGTAAGTTCTAACACTCTTGAGTAAGTTCTAACACTCTTGAGTAAGTTCTGACACTCTTGAGTAAGTTCTAACACTCTTGAGTAAGTTCTAACACTCTTGAGTAAGTTCTAACACTCTTGAGTAAGTTCTAACACTCTTGAGTAAGTTCTAACACTCTTGAGTAAGTTCTAACACTCTTTAGTAAGTTCTGACACTCTTGAGTAAGTTCTAACACTCTTGAGTAAGTTCTAACACTCTTTAGTAAGTTCTGACACTCTTGAGTAAGTTCTAACACTCTTGAGTAAGTTCTAACACTCTTGAGTAAGTTCTAACACTCTTGAGTAAGTTCTAACACTCTTGAGTAAGTTCTAACACTCTTGAGTAAGTTCTAACACTCTTGAGTAAGTTCTAACACTCTTGATTAAGTTCTAACACTCTTGAGTAAGTTCTAACACTCTTGATTAAGTTCTAACACTCTTGAGTAAGTTCCAACACTCTTGAGTAAGTTCTAACACTCTTGATTAAGTTCTAACACTCTTGAGTAAGTTCTAACACTCTTGAGTAAGTTCTAACACTCTTGAGTAAGTTCTAACACTCTTGAGTAAGTTCTAACACTCTTGATTAAGTTCTAACACTCTTGAGTAAGTTCTAACACTCTTGATTAAGTTCTAACACTCTTTAGTAAGTTCTGACACTCTTGAGTAAGTTCTAACACTCTTGATTAAGTTCTAACACTCTTGAGTAAGTTCTAACACTCTTGAGTAAGTTCTAACACTCTTGAGTAAGTTCTAACACTCTTTAGTAAGTTCTGACACTCTTGAGTAAGTTCTAACACTCTTGAGTAAGTTCTAACACTCTTGAGTAAGTTCTAACACTCTTGAGTAAGTTCTAACACTCTTGAGTAAGTTCTAACACTCTTGATTAAGTTCTAACACTCTTGAGTAAGTTCTAACACTCTTGATTAAGTTCTAACACTCTTGAGTAAGTTCTAACACTCTTGAGTAAGTTCTGACACTCTTGAGTAAGTTCCAACACTCAGTTCCTAGTTTTGCCTCTCATTAAGTTTTACCTCTTCTGCCTTGGATCAACACCTGATTATCTCACATCACCCATATGATGTGAGGTAATAATAATAATAATAATATTATTATTATTATTATTATTATTGTTATTATTATTATTATTTTAATACGAATAGTCCACGAGTTCGTAAACTGGTGCGACAAACCAACACGGGCGGAACAATTTATTATACTCCCCGGGAACGCTTGGAAGCACTTGACTTGTACTCACTGGAACGCAGGCGAGAGAGATACATCATAATTTACACCTGGAAGATCCTGGAGGGACTGGTCCCTAATCTGCACACAGAAATCACTCCCTACGAAAGCAAGAGGCGATACAACATACTCCCAGTGAAAAGTACAGTAAGTGTCCGGGGCCCAAGACTGTTCAACAGCCTCCCACCAGCCATAACGGGACTTACCAATAGACCCCTGGTTGTCTTCCAGAGGGAGCTGGACGGATACCTAAAAGTCAGTGCCGGATCAGCTGGTCTGTCGTTGGACTAAGTGCGGCCAGCAGTAACAGCCTGGTTGATCAGGCCCTGATCCACCAGGAGGCCTCGTAATGGACCGGGCCGCGGGGGCGCTGATCCCCCTAGAGTCTAGGTAAAATGCTCAACCAGCAAGGCTCGTACCAGCGCTTGGCGAGGGGGGATGGGGTAGGTAATGGCCGTTTGCTCCGTAGTGTTTGCGAATATATATGTATATATATATATATATATATAATATATATATATATATATATATATATATATATATATATATATATATATATATATATATATATATATATATATATATATATATATATATATATATGAACTCTTTTGCCCTCTCTTCCTCCCCCATTTACCCTTCCTCCATCCCTCCACCGAACACATCCCCTTCTATCCCCACTTCCCCTTCCTCTCTCCCCCTCCCTAAGTAGCAGCAGTGCTGGGTGTTGATCAAATTAAAGGGATGGGATGCCACAGGAAGCAGTGTCCCTGCCAGCAAGAGCTGAGCATCCTTAACACTCTCAAGCCTTTTGTAAACACCCTGTTATGGAAGCCCAGGGTATTGATCGACTCAGGGAGGGTTGGCAGGGAGGGAGATAGAGAGAGAGAGAGAGAGAGTAAATGAGGGTACAGGTAACATTTAAAGTACCCACAGAGACAGCATTAACATAATCTACCCCACAGACTGAAGAGTGATAACTCAAGGCTGTGAGAGTCACGGATTGCTCGTCCTAAGAATCCAGCATTCCATAAATAGTGGGGATATTTTCCCTTTCGTTGAAATTTGGTGTGATTTAAGCCAGCGGCTTGCACGGAATTGTGGGTCTGGGTTGCAGAATGTGAAATAAGTGGAATGAGAAATAAGTCACTTTGTTAGACCTTTTTTTTTTGGGGGGGGGAGTTATCCTGGGTTATTTACGTATGTGTTAGCATTTTTTTTTTAAATGATACGTTAGGGAACCCTATATATTAGAGACCGTTTAGGTCCCGGGACCGAAGTGTTATCTTATAGATCTTAGTGTTTCCTCACGTTCTAATTTGAAACCTGTTTCTTGGTATCAATAACCAGATTTTGTACCACATGTCACTATGTATTATAATTGTTCTTTTGGGTACCTAAATAATCTTACTTACCTACTTACTTACTGCCTCGTGGTAGTGGTTTCTGTAGTGCGCAAGTTGGTGAGTGACGTAGCAATCTGGAAGCGAACTTAGTCCGTTGTTTGTGATGTTAAGAACTAGTTTTGTTGAGAATGTTAAGTAGAAAGGCAATTCTGTTGCCTTCCCCATCTCACCCTCCACTTAATATCCCCACCTCCCTCCCATCAGACACAGGTACGCAACACCACGTCTTCGTGGGAACAAACAGATGAAGAGAGGCTCTATTTGTGAGACGTGTCTGAGTGAGCCAGGCTCACCTGTCAACACCTCTCTCTCTCTCTCTCTCTCTCTCTCTCAAGGGTATACTAACTCTTCTCTCCGCCCACAGAGTCGTCGCTGGTGTGTGGCAGTGGGTGTAAGGTGGGCGTGGGCGTGGCTGCATTCACATTTCTCCTCTTCACCCTCCTCTGTGTCATCATCTGCAGGTAGGTTTACGACACTGTTCCTCTTGTAGTGGTCTCGGTACTTATCTACTCTTGTAGTTACCTGGAAGTTATCTAGTGTCACTTCTGGAGGTCTTATGCACCACAACCCGGCTCATCAGGAGCTGCTTTGAGGAATCTGTCGAGTTCCCTCTTGAAGACAGCCAGGGATTTATTGGTAAATTCCTTTTATGTGTAAAGGGAGGCTGTTGAAGAGTCGTGGTTCATTTACAGGTACTTACAGAGCTCTTTCTCGTCGCTTCCCTGTTCGCTACCAGCGGTATCCTGCACCGTCTGCCAAGCCTTTGTTGTCTTATGTAATAATTCAGTGGAAATTTAGGATTAATCCTTCCAGTATCCAGTTGTAGATAATGATGTATCTTTCTCGCCTATGTTCCAAGGAGTACTATTTGAGGGACTTTACGTGCTCCCAGTAATTTAGGTGGTTGACTGTTTATACAAGCTGTGAAGGTTCTCTCCACAATTTCCAGCTCAGCCATTTCGCCTGTCTTGAAGGTGGACGTTAATACACAGTAGCGTCCTCAGCTCACACACTCATCACGGGTGAAACGTTGGGCATGTTTCCTTACACCTGATCCCCCTGTTCGCCTAGGAGTAAGTAGGTACCTGAGTGTTAGTAGGCTGATGTGGGTGGCATCCTGGGGGACATGATTTAAGGATCACAATGAAATAAGACAGACAGTCCTTGATGACGCACCGATTCTTGGATTATCCTGGGTGGCTAACCTTCCTAACCAGGAGTTCCTAAATAGTACGTTTTTGTGACTAATAGCTCTATAATACGTTTCCTAACTAGTAGTTCTATAACATGGTTCAGTTGAGTGGCGCACCATAGCCCTTGAGCGCTGTGGTAGTGATATTCGTCTACCGTTATTTAAAATATGCAAGTTACCCTACAAATTTTTCAAGACACGTTTTTTCTAATGCAACAAGAGAAAACGATAACATTATGTTTTTTACATTCTGGGTAAACTGATATAAATGAGTAAAACCTTTATATGCCTTTATACACTAGCTTCCCTCTGCCTACACACGGTCCCCTTCCATCACCGCCCACTCACGCCCCTGCTGTCTTACAGACGTCGAGTCAGCAGAAACGGAAAGCAGAAAGGAGGTGTCATCTCCCTGGGCACACTGCCCAGTGATGACCGTGCCTCCTCTCTGCCTTACAACACCAGAGATGAGAGCCATGATTCTGTCATCCATGGCATCAGATCATCTCCTCGACCTGACCACAACCTCGTCCCGGCACTCAACCTCACCGTAAGTACCTCCTGTTCTCCTCAATGGCCTCCAGTGAGTAATTTTGGTCTACGGTGTCCCATTTGGTAGCTCGCTAGTTCACTTAGCTAACACACTAAGGTCTGGAGTTCGAATCCCCTTTACGGATGGAAAAACATTAGGACGTGTTCCCATAAGACACCTTCACTCCATGTTCACTCATCAATATAAAATAGGTACCTGGGTGTTAGTCGACTGGTGTGGGTCGCATCCTGGGGGACAAGATTAAGGACCCCAATGGAAATAAGTTAGACAGTCCTCGATGACGCACTGACTTTCTTGGGTTATTCTGGGTGGCTAACCCCCCAGGGTTAAAAATCCGAACGAAATCTTATCTTATCACATCCTGGGACAAAATTGACTGTATACCTTGTACTTGTATAAATAAAGATTATTATTATCGTATCTGATTTTTAATAAGTTTATTTAGGTACAAGTACGTAAATTATCATACATAGTAACGTGTGTAAATTACCTAGGATAACCTCCAGTAAATTATATATATATATATATATATATATATATATATATATATATATATATATATATATATATATATATATATAAATATATATATATATATATATATATATATATATATATATATATATTTCTACCCATTCTCCAGGGGCTGGTGCTTTTATGTGAATATAACAGTAATATTTAGAGATGTTCCTGAAGGTGAGTGTCGAGTGGCCCTTACAAGTTGTGTCTGACGTTACAGGTGTCCCCGCAGATCGACCGCAGGTGGGAGTTCCCACGGAGTCGCCTGGTGATCGAGCAGACCCTGGGGGAAGGCGAGTTTGGCAAGGTGATGAAGGCAAAGGCTCAAGGCATTGCTGGGAACCTTGGTGAGTCTCCCCCCTATTTACTCTCTCTCTCTCTCTCTCTCTCTCTCTCTCTCTCTCTCTCTCTCTCTCTCTCTCTCTCTCTCTCTCTCTCTCTCTCTCTCTCTCTCTCTCTCTCTCTCTCTCTCTCAAATAATAACCAGTATGGGTTTAAAGATAACAAACTTTGTTTTACAAAGTTGTTTGAGTTGTGTGACAAACACAGGAGAGAGAGAAGGTCGGGTGACTTGCCTGTTCTTGGATTACACGAAGCCACTTTATACACCCCATGATATCTTCCACTGCGTGCTCTCCCTTGTACCCCACTGACACTCTTCCTGCCCTGGGTACCGCAGGGTACACTACTGTGGCTGTGAAGATGCTCAAGAGTCACAGCACGCAGGCAGAGCTCTCCGACCTGCTGTCAGAGTACTCCCTACTGAAGGAGGTGTCGCATCCCAACGTAGTAAAGCTGCTGGGGGCGTGCACGGGCAAAGGCGGTCCAATCTACATTATTATCGAGTACTGCCAGTACGGATCTCTCAGGTGAGTACACTTGTTGAGTACTTAGGAGGACAGAGAGATAGAACCTTGTGTCTCAAACACCTTAGTTACCTCTGTCTAGCCTCAACCACCACTAACAACTACCACTAACAACCACCACTAACAACCACCTCGCCACTATGTACTGTGCCAAAACAAAAGCATTCACATTGCTAAACTCACAAACTAGTATTTAGTCACTTA
Source organism: Cherax quadricarinatus (assembly GCF_038502225.1). Lineage (NCBI taxonomy): Eukaryota > Metazoa > Arthropoda > Malacostraca > Decapoda > Parastacidae > Cherax > Cherax quadricarinatus. Next base: position 18,768,971 of record NC_091357.1, read on the forward strand.
GCCATAATACCAACTTACCTCATAATTTGTAATACTTTAAACTTAAGATTTAATTTAAGTCTGCCCGAAATGCCTAGCCATGCTAGGTGTTCTAGTAGTACACTCTGTAATGCCTAGCCATGCTAGGTGCTCTAGTGGTACACTCTGTAATTATTATTTTACTACATGTAAACCACACAATAACCAAATTCTGTAAACTCAGCATTGTAATCCTTATAGAGAATAAACTTTGAATTTGAATTTGAATTTGAATCTCCCCTCAACCACCACCACCACCACTGACAAACACGTCTCGTCCACAGGAACTACCTGAAGAGGTCCCGCCACGCTGAGTTTGAGAACCGTGTTGGCTCAGGTCCTGCTGAAGGGTCAGCCATAGACTATGCCATCACTCCCAAGGACCTGCTTTCCTTCGCCTGGCAGATATGCAAGGGCATGTCTTACCTCACAGACATGAAGGTGGGTCATGTCTTACCGCACAGACATGAACGTGGGTCATGTCTTACCTTACAGCTATGAAGGTGGGTCAAAGGGGGATATCTATTGTTTTTTCCTACACATGATCTTATTCGTGCTAACCTATGCAAAACAACTGGCCTGGTGGTTAACGCTCTCTCTTCACACGGCGAGGGCCTGGGTTCGATTCCCAGCCAGAGTAGAAACAGTGGACGTGTTTCTTTCCACCTTTTGTCTATGTTCCCCATCAGTAAAATGGGTACCTGGGTGTTAGTGGACTGGTGTGGGTCGCATCCTGGGACACTGACCTAATTTGCCCGAAATGCTGAGCATAACAAGGGACTTTCTATATAGTAGTATGTCATTGTTATCAGCTAGGACTGTATGCCCTGTACATGTACTTGTAGTAAAATAAAGATATTATTATTATTGATAGCTCTAGGCCTTTCGTGTTGCAATCAACACATCATCAGGAGCTTGCAATGTTGCAGAAACGAGTAGGAAGTCCATGTAGATTAGTTCAGAGGAACGTCATAGACCTACCTCTTTATACATTATCCTTAGGTAAAAGATGCATCTTAATTGAGGGACTGAAGCTGCTCCAAGATTTTTATTAATTAACCCAAAGAAAAGTAATTCTCAGGCCTACACTGATACACATAGACATATGTAAGACAAAATATTGTTTTTTTCATTTTAAAATTTATCAAATTGGCAAACACGGAAACTAGCAACCATGGGGGCACAACTAGTATAAGTGCGGTACACCAGCATTTAAGGTTAGAATCCGATCACGAGAGGCATTATAGTCCTCTAGTAATTAAGACTTGAAGGTGGGTTGTAGGCCAACCTCTGTATAGTATGTCATTGGTGTGAGCTATGGTCTGTATAAGTTGTATCATGTACTGTTAGAAATGAAGATTAGTATTATTATTATTATTATTATTATTATTATTATTGTTGTTGTTGTTGTTACTATTATTTTTATTAACACACAAAAGTGATTTATAACGTTACAATAAGAGACGTAAAGGTAAGCTTTAGACCTACACTAAATATCAGACAAATGTGAATAATAAGCATTTGCTAATTAAACTTAAAGATAGGTCTTAGGCTTAGGGTAATTAACAGACATAAAAGCCTAGGGTAAATAGGAGAGCTAGGTACGGTACTCACCTATATGTGGTTACAGGGGCCGAGTCACAGCTCCTGGCCCTAACGTGTGTGTGTGTGTTCCACAGCTGGTGCACCGCGACCTGGCCGCCAGGAATGTCTTGCTGGCAGCTGGCAAGGTCTGCAAGATCTCTGACTTCGGCCTCACAAGAGACGTGTACGAGGGCGACCTCTACTTCAAGAGGAGCAAGGGAAGAGGTAGGTTGACCTCTCTCTCTCTCTCTCTCTCTCTCTCTCTCTCTCTCTCTCTCTCTCTCTCTCTCTCTCTCTCTCTCTCTCTCTCTCACAAGAAAAGAGGAAGCACATTCACCTTTATTCGGTCAGTTGCGTGTGTTGGTGCGAAGACTGGGAAGTGAAGATCTGTGTGACCCTTACGGGTTTGGCGCTGTCCCAAAATGGTGATTATGACACCCAGTGTCAAAATCACTCACCCGGTACCATAATTACTCGCCTAGTACCATAATTACTTACCCAGTGTCATAATTACCCAACTAGTATCATAATTACTCACCCAATGCCATTATCTACTCTGACAGTATTATAATCTACCCTGACAGTATCATTATCTACTCTGACAGTGCCATAATTTACCCTGACAGTGCCAGTAAAGTGGATGGCACTGGAGAGCCTAGTGGACCACGTCTACACCAGTAAGAGTGACGTGTGGAGCTTCGGGGTCCTGTTGTGGGAGCTGGTGACTCTGGGGACTCCCCCGTACCCAGGGGTGACCCCGGAGAGACTCTTCTCTCTGCTGAAAGCCGGATACCGCATGGAGAAGCCGGATAACTGCTCCCAGGAATTGTGAGTGATAGTGGACACTGCTGCTAGGAGTGGTCGTGGGAACTACTGCTAGGAGTGGTAGTGGGGACTGCTGCTAGGAATTGTGGTGGGAACTGCTACTAGGAGTGGTAGTGGGGACTGCTGCTAGGAGTGGTGGTGCGAACTGCTGCTAGAAGTGGTGGTGCGAACTGCTGCTGGAATTGGTGGTGGGAACTGCTGCTAGGAGTGGTGGTGGGAACTGCTGCTAGGAGTGGTGGTGGGAACTGCTGCTAGGAGAGTGGTGATGGGAGCTGCTGCTAGGAGTGGTGGTGGGAACTGCTGCTAGGAGTGGTGGTGGGAACTGCTGCTAGGAGGGGTGGTGGGAACTGCTGCTAGGAGGGGTGGTGGGAACTGCTGCTAGGAGGGGTGGTGGGAACTGCTGCTAGGAGGGGTGGTGGGGACTGCTGCTAGGAGAGTGGTGGTGGGGACCGATGCTAGGTGCTGGGGGTATAGATGTTATTAAGGTTGCATATCACCTGTACAACACCTGTCAAAAATACTTTGATACCTAAATTAGGGATTAAGCTCTCAGTGTATATACACTGAAAGACACACCTCTCAGAGTATATACACTGAGAGATATTCTATTCTCAGCGTATATACACTGAGAAAGATACACCTCTCAGTGTATACATTGTATACATGTGTATATGAAGGGGGAGTGATATGTGTTCGTTTCAATTTGTTTTGATGTCGTAAGAAAGAATTCTCAAGTCTTGTAACGAAGACATTTGTCAAGTTTATCAAGTTGATGTGTTTTCTTATGGCTGTAACTTGTTACATGCCGTCTTACTGCTCTTCTTCCTCCGCTACTTCTTCTTTTAGTTCCTCTTTCTCCTCCTCCTGATAGTTTTAGCTTCTCCACTGACTGTTGCTGGTGCTACTTTCGTGGCAGGTACGACGTTATGCTACAGTGCTGGGCTGAGGACCCGGCTAGACGTCCCTGCTTCCAGGAACTGACTGACGTCTTCGACGCCATGATCCAGGCTGACGTAGAGTACCTGGAACTGCGCTCTCTCATCGTCACTAACCGCGGCTACTTCGACGGAGTTCCTGAACCTCCACAACCCTTCCTTGACGCCCCCTTGCAGTTCCAGGACTCACCGCAGCCCCCGCCTGCGGTCGCTCCAGTGCATCAACCGCAGCAGCAGCTGCAGGTCGAGGAGGTCTTGCCGCAGCCTCTTCTTCAGCCGCAGCAAAGTGAGTGTGTATGTGTTTGTGTGTGTGTGTGTGTGTACTCACCTATTTGCACTCACCTATTTGTGGTTGCAGGGGTCGAGTCACAGCTCCTGTGTGTGTGTGTGTGTGTACTCACCTAGTTGAGGTTGCGGGGGTCGAGTCCGAGCTCCTGGCCCCGCCTCTTCACTGATCGCTACTAGGTCACTCTCCCTGAGCCGTGAGCTTTATCATACCTCTGCTTAAAGCTATGTATGGATCCTGCCTCCACTACATCGCTTCCCAAACTATTCCACTTACTGACTACTCTGTGCCTGAAGAAATACTTCCTAACATCCCTGTGATTCATCTGTGTCTTCAGCTTCCAACTGTGTCCCCTTGTTACTGTGTCCAATCTCTGGAACATCCTGTCTTTGTCCACCTTGTCAATTCCTCTCAGTATTTTGTATGTCGTTATCATGTCCCCCCTATCTCTCCTGTCCTCCAGTGTCGTCAGGTTGATTTCCCTTAACCTCTCCTCGTAGGACATACCTCTTAGCTCTGGGACTAGTCTTGTTGCAAACCTTTGCACTTTCTCTAGTTTCTTCACGTGCTTGGCTAGGTGTGGGTTCCAAACTGGTGCCGCATACTCCAATATGGGCCTAACATACACGGTGTACAGGGTCCTGAATGATTCCTTATTAAGATGTCGGAATGCTGTTCTGAGGTTTGCTAGGCGCCCATATGCTGCAGCAGTTATTTGGTTGATGTGCGCTTCAGGAGATGTGCCTGGTGTTATACTCACCCCAAGATCTTTTTCCTTGAGTGAGGTTTGTAGTTTCTGGCCCCCTAGACTGTACTCCGTCTGCGGTCTTCTTTGCCCTTCCCCAATCTTCATGACTTTGCACTTGGTGGTATTGAACTCCAGGAGCCAATTGCTGGACCAGGTCTGCAGCCTGTCCAGATCCCTTTGTAGTTCTGCCTGGTCTTCGATCGAGTGAATTCTTCTCATCAACTTCACGTCATCTGCAAACAGGGACACCTCAGAGTCTATTCCTTCCGTCATGTCGTTCACAAATACCAGAAACAGCACTGGTCCTAGGACTTACCCCTGTGGGACCCCGCTGGTCACAGGTGCCCACTCTGACACCTCGCCACGTACCATGACTCGCTGCTGTCTTCCTGACAAGTATTCCCTGATCCATTGTAGTGCCTTCCCTGTTATCCCTGCTTGGTCCTCCAATTTTTGCACCAATCTCTTGTGTGGAACTGTGTCAAACGCCTTCTTGCAGTCCAAGAAAATGCAATCCACCCACCCCTCTCTCTCTTGTCTTACTGCTGTCACCATGTCATAGAACTCCAGTAGGTTTGTGACACAGGATTTCCCGTCCCTGAAACCATGTTGGCTGCTGTTGATGAGATCGTTCCTTTCTAGGTGTTCCACCACTCTTCTCCTGATAATCTTCTCCATGATTTTGCATACTATACATGTCAGTGACACTGGTCTGTAGTTTAATGCTTCATGTCTGTCTCCTTTTTTAAAGATTGGGACTACATTTGCTGTCTTCCATGCCTCAGGCAATCTCCCTGTTTCGATAGATGTATTGAATATTGTTGTTAGGGGTACACATAGTGCCTCTGCTCCCTCTCTCAATACCCATGGGGAGATGTTATCTGGCCCAATTGCCTTTGAGGTATCTAGCTCACTCAGAAGCCATGGGCTCATCCTGGCTTTTTCATTATTCCTGTTACCCTTGGGTACAAACCTCTCCTCAGCCTCCTTGCATTTTGTTGCTACATATTCCATCATCTCATTAACTGGCTTCCCTGCCAGTTCTCTGTCCCACTGAACCCCGTTCAGGAAGTTCCTCATTCCTGTGTAGTCCCCTTTCTTGTAGTTTGGCTTCATTCGTCCTGGCCTTCCTGCTTCTCCCTCCACTTGTAGCTCTACTGTGTATTCGAAGCTTAAAACCACATGGTCACTGGCCCCAAGGGGTCTTTCATATGTGATGTCCTCAATATCTGCACTACTCAAGGTGAATACTAAGTCCAGCCTTGCTGGTTCATCCTCTCCTCTCTCTCTTGTAGTGTCCCTTACGTGTTGGCACATGAAGTTTTCCAGTACCACCTCCATCATCTTAGCCCTCCATGTATCTTGGCCCCCATGTGGGTCCAAGTTCTCCCAATCGATCTCCTTGTGGTTAAAGTCACCCATGATCAGGAGCTTTGCCCTGCATGCATGAGCTCTTCTGGCCACTCTAGCCAGTGTGTCAACCATCGCTCTATTGCTCTCGTCGTACTCTTGCCTTGGCCTCCTGCTGTTCTGTGGTGGGTTATACATCACTGCTATTACCACCTTGGGACCTCCAGAGTGAAGCGTTCCCGCTATGTAATCACTTTCTTCTCCGCTGTCTCCTCTCTCCAGCTCATCAAAATTCCAGCGATTTTTGATCAGCAATGCCACTCCTCCACCCCCCTGTTCCCTCTGTCTTTCCTCAGGATTTGGTATCCCGTTGGAAAGATGGCATCTGTTATCATACCTGTAAGCTTGGTTTCTGTGAGAGCTATGATGTCCGGTGATGCTTCTTTGACTCTTTCATGCCACTCCTCCCACTTATTTGTTATTCCATCAGCGTTTGTGTACCATACCTTCAGTTTCCTTTCCAACACTGTGGTTTGGGGGGCCTGTGAGGGTGGGAGACCTGGTGGCATACTGTGGGATTCTATAGCTCGGTGTTGGGTGGAGGCTGTGGGTATGGATTGTAGTGTGTGTTGGGATGGTGTGATAGGTTGTATGGTTCTGAGAATAGTTGTGTGTGTGCTTGCCCTTGCTGTTCTGTTCTGCTCTGATTGACCTCTGCTGGTTCCATCCTTGTCTCTTTTCCTAGCTCCTTTCGCTTTTTTGTCCTCTCCCTCAGCTGCTGTCGTTCTGATTTTGTTCTGTCTCTGTCTAGGAACACCCTCTTGTACTCTTCCGAGTATTTCAATCGTGGTTTCTCTTGGAGGATCCTGTTCCGCACTGTTTCCGTCCTGAGAATCAGCTTGATTGGTCGGTTTCTCCCCTTCGAGTACCCTCCTATTCTCTGAAAATTTACAATCTCGTCCATCTCTTCACCTATTTCCGTGATGATTTTCTCAATCTCCTTTCTTTCTTCCTGCTGCCTTTCAGTGTGTGTCCTTTCCTCTCTCTCCTGAAGCCCATGGATAAACACTGATTTTGCCCTTTCCTCCTCCCATTGCCTCACCCTCTGTGACTCTGGATCCTGCCTGTATGTGGTCAGTTTCTCCCTTGTTTTTTCCAGTGGCTCTTGATAGCATGGTTGTGCCTGAGCATTCGACCTATCGCCCTCTCCATCTGCAACCAGCTGTTCTTCCCTTTCACTCCTTGGTCCTCCTTGTGTGTGTGTGTGTACGTAATTAAAATTACACGTCCTTACATATTTATATTACTATTACTATCACCTCTACTATTACTACTGCTACTACTATTACTACTGCTACTACTATTACTACTGCTACTACTATTACTACTACTACTACTATTACTACTGTTACTACTGCTATTTCTGTTACTACTACCACTTTTATTATTACTACTACTATTACTACTGCTACTACTATTACTACTACTACTACTACTACTACTATTCTAGACTGGTCGGTGCTGGAAGTCGATCACCTGGACACGGACTCCTACCTGGTGGCCCGGGCCCACCACGGCCCACCCTTGAGGGAGGAGTCCACGGAGCCCCTACTAGCGCCCACCTCCCCGCCCACCACCGCCGCCCACACGCCCACCATCACCACCTCCCACGCCCACAACCCCGCCTACTCCCCCACCAGCGAGTTGCCACCCCCACCCCCACTCCATTACTCCACCCTGGCCACCAGACCTGACGAAGAGGATGCTCATAACTTGGTACGTACGCATGGCAACGTTTTATTATGGCAACTGTTAATATGGCAACTCTTATTATGACAACTCTTACTATGGCAACTCTTATTATGGCAATGCTTACTATGGCAACTCTTATTATGGCAATGCTTACTATGGCAAATCTTAATATAACAATTATTACTATGGCAGTTCTTATTGGAGCAATTCTTACTATGGCAACTCTTACTATGGCCATTCCTACTACTATAGAAACTCTTACTATGGCAGTTCTAATATGAAAACTGTTACTATGGCAACTCCTACTATAGCAACTCTTACTGTGGCAACTCTTAACTCTTACTATGGAAACTCTTACTGTGGCAACTCCTACTGTAGCAACTCTTACTATGGCAACTCTTACTATAACTCATACTAGGCCAAATCTTAATATAGCAACTCTTACTACTATGGCACTGACAACTCTTATTGTGGCAACTCTTACTGTAACAGATCTTACTAAGACAACTCTTACTATAACTATGTGTTTTATGGTATCGTAAGTTATGGTGTTTTACGGTATCGTAAGTTATGGTGTTTTATGGTATCGTAAGTTACGGTGTTTTACGGTATCGTAAGTTATGGTGTTTTATGGTATCGTAAGTTATGGTGTTTTATGGTATCGTAAGTTATGGTATTTTATGGTATCGTAAGTTATGGTGTTTTATGGTATCGTAAGTTATTGTGTTTTACGATATCGTAAGTTTGTGTAACACTGCAGGAATGTTGTCGTAGTGAGGAGGACTCAGACAGCGGTCGGGCTACCGGGGACTCTGGCTACGCTACGGAGGAGGGTCGTGAGAGGTGGAGGGGAGAGAACAAGGTGGGTAGCAGAGCCCCCCCTGCCTCCCCCAGGGGGTCGTCCTACTCACCCGTCCCCCCGGACGACCAGGACGACGACCAGGAAGACGACCAGGACACCTCCGAAGACCTGGAGGAGAGACAAGAGCTATTGAACGAGGATCTCTTAGGCCACCTCACTCCCAGTCCTGAGCCAGCCCAAACCGCCCACAGTACACGCACCGCCCACGCCGCCCATGCCGCCCACAGCTCCCACACTACGCCCGTGATTGTGTGAGGGGAGAGAGGGGGCCCCTCACCATGAAACTAGCAACTTCTAAGGTGTCTAGAGCGTCTTGAAGGCACATCAAAAAGGGTCCTATCTAGACCCTCTCAAGTCTGTGTTTAACTTAGTGTCACGAGGCTGTGTCTAAGTACACACATGTACACATGACGTGTGTGTGTATCACTCATGTGGACATGAAGGTGTATGTACATGCAGCGCATACACGGTAAAACGTGTGTACAAGCCACTCATGTGCATATTAGGATGTGCGTGTGCGTAGCACTCGCGTGCACATGTGTGTACGCAGCTCTGGTAGTAGTAGCTACTGAAGTACTTACGACGATCTTGTTAAAAGTGAACTTTGAATATTCTCTCGTGTTAAGGTCACTTCCTTGGTGACCTTTCTAGCATGTGTGGTAAGGTCACTCAGGGTGACTTTTCTAGTGTGTGTGGTAAGGTTACTCTACAGGTGACATTTCTAGTGTGTGTGGGAAGGTCACTTTCCAGGTGACCTTCCTAGCGTGTGTGTGTGTGTAGGAAAGTCACTCCCCATGTGGCTTTCCTAACGTGTGTGTAGGAAGGTCACTCCCCAGGTGACCTTCCTCGCGTGTGTGTGTATAGGAAAGTCGCTCCTCATGTGACCTTCCTAGCGTGTGTGTAGGAAGGTCACTCCCCAGGTGACCTTCCTAGCGTGTGTGTGTAGGAAGGTCACTCCCCACGTGACCTTCCTGGCGTGTATATACGAAACTCACACAAAAAAAACAAATTACACACGCGCTGCGTATGGCCGCAATTCACTCAGCAGATAAATCAAGAGAGATGACAGTGTACACTTAACGTTAGTGGGTGAGATCACTAAGTATAAGATTGAATCATCTTGTAGTGATACTCTTCTTTAATTTTCAACCTCGCTTCTTTAAAGAAGACTGGAAAAAAAACATAGCCCGATTTAACCAACCAAGAAGACTGATATATTAATTTACACAGTGAGAAAATCCTGGTATGTGTATCACTGACCAAAATAGGGTTGAATTCTCTACCCAAGAGATAGACATTCTTGAGAGGAAGGGGATTTGATTTTGTCTCCTTGAGGTATTAAACTCTGGTGTGTGGGACTCGATACGTTTGTGTGACCTGAGCGACACTGGTCTCATCCTTACTGTTACTTGATGTTATTGTGTAATATAGACTTTGAGAAAGGGATATTATTTTGTATGTCTCGACACGAGTCTTCACGATACTGTAGCACTTACCTCGCTACACCTGCATCTGTCCACACTTCAGCTGTATCTCTACAATACAGCTGTCTGCACTACAACTGGATCTCTAAACACTGCAGTTGTATATCTCCACACTACAGTTGTATCTCTCCACACTACAGTTGTATCTCTCCACACTATAGTTGTATCTCTCCACACTACAGTTGTATCTCTCCACACTATAGTTGTATATCTCCACACTACAGTTGTATCTCTCCACACTATAGTTGTATCTCTCCACACTACAGTTGTATCTCTCCACACTACTGTTGTATCTCTCCACACTACAGTTGTATCTCTCCACACTACAGTTGTATATCTCCACACTACAGTTGTATCTCTCCACACTACAGTTGTATCTCTCCACACTACAATTGTATCTCTCCACACTCCGGTTGTATCTCTCCACACTACAGTTGTATCTCTCCACACTACAGTTGTATCTCTCCACACTACAGTTGTATCTCCACACTACAGCTGTATCTCTCCACACTACAGTTGTACCTCTCCACACTACTGTTGTATCTCTCCACACTACTGTTGTATCTCTCCACACTACAGTTGTATCTCTCCACACTACAGTTGTATCTCTCCACACTACAGTTGTATCTCCACACTACAGTTCTATCTCTCCACACTACAGTTGTATCTCTCCACACTACAGTTGTACCTCTCCACACTACAGTTGTACCTCTCCACACTACTGTTGTATCTCTCCACACTACAGTTGTATCTCTCCACACTACAGTTGTACCTCTCCACACTACAGTTGTACCTCTCCACACTACTGTTGTATCTCTCCACACTACTGTTGTATCTCTCCACACTACAGTTGCATCTCTAAACACTACAGTTGTATCTCTCCACACTACTGTTGTATCTCTCCACACTACTGTTGTATCTCTCCACACTACTGTTGTGTCTCTCCACACTACTGTTGTATCTCTCCACACTACTGTTGTATCTCTCCACACTACTGTTGTGTCTTTCCACACTACTGTTGTATCTCTCCACACTACTGTTGTATCTCTCCACACTACTGTTGTGTCTTTCCACACTACAGTTCTATCTCTCCACACTACTGTTGTATCTTTCCACACTACTGTTGTATCTCTCCACACTACTGTTGTATCTCTCCACAATACAGTTGTATCTCTAAACACTACAGTTGTATCTCTCCACACTACTGTTGTATCTCTCCACACTACTGTTGTATCTCTCCACGCTACTGTTGTATCGCTCCACACTACAGTTGTATCTCTAAACACTACTGTTGTATCTCTCCACACTACTGTTGTATCTCTCCACACTACAACTGTATCTCCACACTACAGCTGTATCTCCATACTACAGCTGTATCTCCACACTACAGCTGTATCTCCACACTGCAACTGTATCTCCACACTACAGCTGTATCTCCATACTACAGCTGTATCTCCACACTACAGCTGTATCTTCACACTGCAACTGTATCTCCACACTACAGCTGTATCTCCACACTACAGCTGTATCTCCACACTACAACTGTATCTCCACACTACAACTGTATCTCCACACTACAACTGTATCTCCACACTACAACTGAATCTCCACACTACAACTGTATCTCCACACTACAACTGTATCTCCACACTACAACTGTATCTCCACACTACAACTGTATCTCCACACTACAACTGTATCTCCACACTACAACTGTATCTCCACACTACAACTGTATCTCCACACTACAACTGTATCTCCACACTACAACTGTATCTCCACACTACAGCTGTATCTCCACACTACAACTGTATCTCCACACTACAACTGTATCTCCACACTACAACTGTATCTGCACACTAGAGCTGTATCTCCACACTACAGCTGTATGTCCACACTACAACTGTATCTCCACACTACAACTGTATCTCCACACTACAACTGTATCTCCACACTGCAACTGTATCTCCACACTACAACTGTATCTCCACACTACAGCTGAATCTCCACACTACAGCTGTTTCTCCACACTACAACTGTATCTCCACACTACAGCTGTATCTCCACACTACAACTATCTCCACACTACAGATGTATCTCCACACTACAGCTGTATCTCCAAACTACAACTGTATCTCCACACTACAGCTGTATCTCCACACTACAACTGTATCTCCACACTACAACTGTATCTCCACACTACAACTGTTTGTCCACACACTAAACTGTGTCTCCACACCACAGCTGTATGTCCACACACTACAGCTGTATCTCCACACTACAGCTGTATCTCCACACTACAACTGTATCTCCACACTACGGCTGTATCTCCACACTACAACTGTATCTCCACACTACAACTGTATCTCCTCACTACAGCTGTATCTCCACACTACAACTGTATCTCCACACTGCAACTGTATCTCCACACTACAACTGTATCTCCACACTACAGCTGTATATCCACACTACAACTGTATCTCCACACTACAGCTGTATCTCCACACTACAGCTGTATCTCCACACTACAACTGTATCTCCACACTACAACTGTATCTCCACACTACAACTGTATGTCCACACACTACAACTGTATCTCCACACTACAGCTGTATGTCCACACACTACAGCTGTATGTCCACACACTACAGCTGTATCTCCACACTACAGCTGTATCTCCAAACTACAACTGTATCTCCACACTACAACTGTATCTCCACACTACAACTGTATCTCCACACTACAACTGTATGTCCACACACTACAACTGTATCTTCACACTACAACTGTATCTCCACACTACAGCTGTATCTCCACACTACAACTGTATCTCCACACTACAACTATCTGCACACTACAACTGTATCTCCACACTACAGCTGTATCTCCACACTACAGCTGTATCTCCACACTACAACTGTATCTCCACACTACAACTGTATCTCCACACTACAGCTGTATCTGCACACTGCAACTGTATCTCCACACTACAACTGTATCTCCACACTACAGCTGTATCTCCACACTACAACTGTATCTCCACACTACAGCTGTATCTCCACACTACAACTGTATCTCCATACTACAGATGTATCTGCACACTACAGCTGTATCTCCACACTACAGCTGTGTCTCCACACTACAACTGTATCTCCACACTACAGCTGTATCTCCTCACTACAGCTGTATCTCCACACTACAACTGTATATCCACACTACAACTGTATCTCCACACTACAGATGTATGTCCACACACTACAGCTGTATCTCCACACTACAGCTGTATCTCCACACTACAACTGTATTTCCACACTACAACTGTATCTCCACACTACAACTGTATCTCCACACTACGGCTGTATCTCCACACTACAACTGTATATCCACACTACAACTGTATCCCCACACTACAGCTGTATCTCCACACTACAACTGTATCTCCACACTACAACTGTATCTCCACACTACAACTGTATCTCCACACTACAGCTGTATCTCCACACTACAACTGTATCTCCACACTACAACTGTATCTCCACACTACAACTGTATCTCCACACTACAACTGTATCTCCACACTACAGCTGTATCTCCACACTACAACTGTATCTCCACACTGCAACTGTATATCCACACTACAGCTGTATCTCCATACTACAGCTGTATCTCCACACTACAGCTGTGTCTCCACACTGCAACTGTATCTCCACATTACAGCTGTATCTCCACACTACAGCTGTATCTCCACACTACAACTGTATCTCCACACTACAGCTGTATCTCCACACTACAACTGTATCTCCACACTACAGCTGTATCTCCACACTACAACTGTATCTCCACACTACAACTGTATCTCCACACTACAGCTGTATCTCCACACTACAACTGTATCTCCACACTACAACTGTATCTCCACACTACAGCTGTATCTCCACACTACAGCTGTATCTCCACACTACAACTGTATCTCCACACTACAGCTGTATCTCCACACTACAGCTGTATCTCCACACTACAACTGTATCTCCACACTACAGCTGTATCTCCACACTACAACTGTATCTCCACACTACAACTGTATCTCCACACTACAGCTGTATCTCCACACTACAGCTGTATCTCCACACTACATCTGTATCTGCACACTACAACTCTATCTCCACACTACAGCTGTATCTCCACACTACAGCTGTATCTCCACACTACAAGTGTATCTGCACACTACAACTGTATCTCCACACTACAGCTGTATCTCCACACTATAACTGTATCTCCACACTACAGCTATATCTCCACACTACAACTGCATGTCCACACACTACAGCTGTATCTCCACACTACAGCTGTATCTCCACACTACAGCTGTATCCCCACACTACAGCTGTATCTCCACACTACAGCTGTATCTCCACACTACAGCTGTATCTCCATACTACAGCTGTATCCCCACACTACAGCTGTATCTCCACACTACAGCTGTATCCCCACACTACAGCTGTATCTCCACACTACAGCTGTATTTCCACACTACAGCTGTATCTCCACACTACAGCTGTATCCTCACACTACAGCTGTATCTCCACACTACAGCTGTATCCCCACACTACAGCTGTATCTCCACACTACAGCTGTATCTCCACACTGCAGCTGTATCTCCACACTACAGCTGTATCCCCACACTACAGCTGTATCTCCACACTACAGCTGTATCCCCACACTACAACTGTATCTCCACACTACAGTTGTATCCCCACACTACAGCTGTATCTCCACACTACAGCTGTATCTCCATACTACAGCTGTATCTCCATACTACAGCTGTATCTCCACACTACAGCTGTATCTCCACACTACAGCTGTATCCCCACACTACAGCTGTATCTCCACACTACAGCTGTATCTCTATACTACAGCTGTATCTCCACACTACAGCTGTATCTCCATACTACAGCTGTATCTCCACACTACAGATGTATCTCCACACTACAGCTGTATCTCCACACTACAGCTGTATCTCTATACTACAGCTGTATCTGCACACTAGAGCTGTATCTCCACACTGCAGCTGTATCTCCACACTACAGATGTATCTCCACACTACAGCTGTATCTCCACACTACAACTGTATCTCCACACTACAGCTGTATCTCCACACTACAACTGTATCTCCACACTACAACTGTATCTCCACACTACAGCTGTATCTCCACACTACAACTGTATCTCCACACTACAACTGTATCTCCACACTACAGCTGTATCTCCACACTACAGCTGTATCTCCACACTACAACTGTATCTCCACACTACAGCTGTATCTCCACACTACAGCTGTATCTCCACACTACAACTGTATCTCCACACTACAGCTGTATCTCCACACTACAACTGTATCTCCACACTACAACTGTATCTCCACACTACAGCTGTATCTCCACACTACAGCTGTATCTCCACACTACATCTGTATCTGCACACTACAACTCTATCTCCACACTACAGCTGTATCTCCACACTACAGCTGTATCTCCACACTACAAGTGTATCTGCACACTACAACTGTATCTCCACACTACAGCTGTATCTCCACACTATAACTGTATCTCCACACTACAGCTATATCTCCACACTACAACTGCATGTCCACACACTACAGCTGTATCTCCACACTACAGCTGTATCTCCACACTACAGCTGTATCCCCACACTACAGCTGTATCTCCACACTACAGCTGTATCTCCACACTACAGCTGTATCTCCATACTACAGCTGTATCCCCACACTACAGCTGTATCTCCACACTACAGCTGTATCCCCACACTACAGCTGTATCTCCACACTACAGCTGTATTTCCACACTACAGCTGTATCTCCACACTACAGCTGTATCCTCACACTACAGCTGTATCTCCACACTACAGCTGTATCCCCACACTACAGCTGTATCTCCACACTACAGCTGTATCTCCACACTGCAGCTGTATCTCCACACTACAGCTGTATCCCCACACTACAGCTGTATCTCCACACTACAGCTGTATCCCCACACTACAACTGTATCTCCACACTACAGTTGTATCCCCACACTACAGCTGTATCTCCACACTACAGCTGTATCTCCATACTACAGCTGTATCTCCATACTACAGCTGTATCTCCACACTACAGCTGTATCTCCACACTACAGCTGTATCCCCACACTACAGCTGTATCTCCACACTACAGCTGTATCTCTATACTACAGCTGTATCTCCACACTACAGCTGTATCTCCATACTACAGCTGTATCTCCACACTACAGATGTATCTCCACACTACAGCTGTATCTCCACACTACAGCTGTATCTCTATACTACAGCTGTATCTGCACACTAGAGCTGTATCTCCACACTGCAGCTGTATCTCCACACTACAGATGTATCTCCACACTACAGCTGTATCCCCACACTACAGATGTATCTCCACACTACAGCTGTATCTCCACACTACAGATGTATCATAAAAACAATTGTATTTTCAAAAAATAATTTGTTGACCTCATAATCAAAGTCATTGCCTTGATGAATGACGCTGAGAGAGACGGAGGGACGTCTTATAGACGCGCATGCGCAGTTCTTAGACGTAATGACGGTTAACCCGGATGTAACGTAATAAAAATAACACCGCTCACCTGGTGATGATTCATTGTGCTTATTAATTGGCCAGCAAGTTCCTACGTCACTGTTCAGC